>NC_051322.1:24614860-24917890 GCF_015220235.1 Choloepus didactylus | reverse complement strand
AGCACCAAAACACAAACGTTAAGTTTGGGCAGAACTAGGACCAAACATTCAATTTAGAGAAAATAAGTACAGGTGTGGTTTTTATTTTCTCTGATTTCCTAACAACACTCACTAAATTTGATTACTGAAATCTCCACTTTGTTTATGTAGACAGCAAGGCCGAAACTATGGAAAAGGCTGGACAAATGTCAAAACACAGCACTGGGAACGAGCATGGAGACCTGATTTTGGCAGACTCTGCATTAACCAGCTCTCTGGGCTGAGGAAGGCACTGGCCTCTCTGAACTCATTTTTGTCAACTGTAAAATAAGTGGGTTTGATTTCCATCCTTGCAAATAGGAGAGGCTACTGTATTTGGACAACCCTCCCACAAAAACAAATAAACAAAAAACAACAACAAAAAAAAAAACAAAAAAACACTGACGGATAAAATATATGTTTAAAATCTTCTGTAAAACACTAATGAGTTGACCAGATAATAAGGAATTATCAAGCTAAAATCAAAGTGAAAGCTGGAATCAGAGACGAAAAGACATTTTTGCCCTGAGGACATTTGCCAACCTAGAACTGTTTATGGTCAGTCCCTTGGGTCAAGGGAAGCAGAACTGAAAACCCAGGACCCACCCAAAGTGGGGAATCTAACAGCAGATAAGGCAGGCACTGCTTGGAGAGCTGCCTTGGTAGTGAGCAGAAATAAAAAGCGAGATTGCAAAATATCTACAAGGAATAGGAAACCAGAAAGTATGATCCAGCAGATCTGAAGGGAACCAAATAGAATTTCTAGAAATGAAAGTTAAAATAATCAAAATTAAGATGAAGGGTTGGGCAAAATTGGTGACTTTTAAACTGTTCTCCCAAGCCCTAGTGATCCACAAAGATAATTCAGGACTGCTTTAGGAGTACAGGTGGTGGGGTTGCTTTTTTGTTTATTTTGTTTTGTTAGAAGGGAAGACAGGCAGATATTGCAGAATAATGGATTGCTGGTATCCTGAACAGAAAGCCAGAATGCTAAGCACATAAACAGAAAAGAATATATTTGACCCGTAAATAAAAGAAAAGGGCAGTATGAATGAAATGAAAAGTTCATAAAGAATAGTGGGAGACAAACTTGGGGTCTTACATACCAAAATAAGGATTTAGATTTTATTCAGTAAGAAGTGGAAAGGCACTGGTAGTTTCTAAGTAAGAGCTTGACAAGATCAAATTAGTGCCTCAGAAAGATCAAACTGTTAACCATGTGAAGGCTATTTGTAAGGGACGGGAGACAGCTGGAGACCATGGAAATGGCATAGGAACCATAGTGGCTGCACCATGGTTGTGGCCATTTAAAGAGCTGAATGCAAAACAAAACCAGGTTACTGGGTCTCACAGAGTATGACTGTAAACCTGCTTGAGATTTCAGAGACAATGCTGAGCAGCCAGTTAGAACAAGGAGACTGAGAAGTTCCTTTTTAGGAAAGATTAGGAGTGCAAATGAAGACTTAGGAGAAACTTAGAGTTGGTTATTAGTGTCACACTCAATTATATAAGAAGGGCAGGGTCCAGGGAAACACAAAGAAGGCAACTCTTCTCAGACAGAAAGAGGGGAAAGAAGAATGAGTACTCTGTCCAAAGGAGGCCTCTATTTCAAAGGTGAAGAAAAGTCCAGGAGAAGGCATGCAGAGCAAAACAAATTCTGGCAATCTGAGTACGAGATAGTGAGGCCAGAATACAAATTTCAGAGTCGGAAAGGGTCTTGGATACTGACAAAGGAAGCTTGGCAATTTTACAAATTAACAGTCAGGGCCAAGAGATGATGTTTCATGTTTAAGGACACAAAGTTCATTGTAGATAGAAAGACCTAGAACCCATGTCCTCACTCTTATTCTATTGTTTTTGGAAGGAGAAAAGTTAATATAGCATTTAACCTGAGAGCCAGATGACCGTTTCATATTCTGGTCCCAATACTCAGTAGCTGTGTACTCTGAACACGTTTACCCTCCATGCCATGGTTTTCTCCTCTCTGAAAGGGATAATAGTACCTCCAACCTTAAGGGGTTGTTATTAATTAACATGTTAAACACTTGGAGGAGTACATACCCCAACGTAAATACACCCAGTAACCAGTACCTACCACCAATGCTTATTTCCTAATACCCTCCAATATCTAAGATAATGAAACCACTTAAAATATGTAAAATTGTGATTTATTCAAGGAAACCTGAATCTCACATTTTTATGAGTCCTACTTCTGCTGAACAGGTCAGAGACTATTAAATACTCTCCTGGATTTCAAAAATAGGCAATACGTTTAAACAAACTGCACCTTATCCATATACCTGTAGAGCACAATCTATAAAGTAAGAATCAGTAAGCATTAGCCTTGTTCAGTCACTCAGTTTGCCATTAGAAAATCCTCTTTACATCTCATCATTTCAACATATTTCTATGCCTGCTATATATGACATACTGTCAAAGATTGGGTATGCTGCCAGAGGCCCAAGCTAAGAACACAGACTAAATATTATGTCGGTTTAACCTAGATTTGGGATACGTTAACTGCAGGAGTTACTGGACTGTGTTGGTTTGGGGTAGAGTTGTGTATATACCCCGATCTTGCCAAGCAACCAGGGCCCTAGAAGTTCATGAAGTCAGAGAAACTACCAAAGTGGTATTTTGCATTGTGTATGAGTCTACAAATTCCCACTCTTGAAGAAATATATCGATTTCCTGATGAAAACTTCTACATACTCAGAATGAGTTCAGAGATTGAGGCTGTTAAGTTCTGCCTGGAAAGCTAATCATTACAAAACATGTTGAAGTCTACACTGTCTCAAATCCTTCTCCCTGCAACAACAGACACTATTAAATATCCTCCACACCATTATGGAGACTCACAGACTGCGTACATCTGTGGCTCCTACTAATTTCCTAGTCCAGGAAGAACCCTTGGCTGAGCCCTCCACACAAACTGAGATGGCATATGCTCTCCATCAGTGCCAGATGAATTTAGAGTTCAAAATATTTCATCAGCAAAGAGCGTGCTAAGGATGTGCACATTTTCATTAGCACCCAGTATTATATCAGTTCTAAGTAGAGTAATTTGGAGTCAAATTTGAATACTGCTATAGATGTAGGAAGAGTTGAGGAGCTTCAAATATTGAAAGACAATGTCCTCACAACCATGATCGCATCTTTCTATTTCTATAAGAAACAAGATATGCTTCATAATGAATGGCTTGAGCATGGATGAGATGACTTCCAGAACTCTCCAAAACTGACTGGGCAAAGGAATGAGGGTTGTGGTGATGTCTCTTGCAAAATCTAAAATACTTTGAATGTAAAAACTGAACACCTGGGCTTTCCATTTACAGTAGATTTTTGCTGTCAACTCTGGCCTTCTCAGAACCACTGGATTCCCTTGTCAAATAAATCTGAGAACTCAAAGGTCAAGTATGAGATCTTATATTTCTTACATATATCAACTGTAGAAGGAAAAGTAATGTAGATAACTGTTGGGAAAGTATAGGAGGAACAATCTGTTCAAAAAGGAATTATTGCACTATTTTAGCCGTTATTAAAGTCCAACTTAATCTTCCATTAGTATGTCTTTTAAACAGTCTAAAACGATATTAAGTTCAAAGTAAACTACGCTTTAAAAATAAACACAAAATCTCAGATACTTAAAATATGGTGTTAAGTCCATTTTGCAGAGCTAACAACAGGAAAAGTATTTTTATATACAGTAATATAAAATTAAGATAAGAAAATAACAAAAAAGAAATGCATAACTACTATGTAATAAATATGCCAGGGTTTTTCTTATTCTGGAACTCAGACGTCTTCTTGAAAAACTCATACATGTAATTTTATGTTGCAAAATTCATAAAATTTAATGACTTAAGAAAAACAAATTGATATTTAAAATGCCAGTTTGATAAATAATTTATTAAATTCATTTCAATTGGGAAAAAAGGGGCCAAGATAAAACATATAACAGTTTTATCTTTTCTTCTTTCTTCCCTGTGTACCTCTTTTCTCCCTGGGGTCCCATCTGCGAAGCTCTGGGAAGGGGCAGGTTGTCTTAATTGAAATATTTGTAGGCTGTAATTGCTACACATAACCACAATGGTCCACTATTCCCAAATGGCATCCATTCGTCTTGCTTTTCTTCTTTTTCTTCCGTTTCCTTTGAAACTTTAACAAAGTCGACTACTTCTTATGATTCTTCTAGCCTTATCTCATCCTCCCCTTCCAGATGCTTAACTAATATTGGTGAAGCCAACTGTTTTGAATATTCAAAAATCTTCCCTGAATGTGGGTTTCCAGAGCATCCACCTCTGCTTGAAATGATCACTCCCTAAAACTGACTTTTTTTATCCATTCAACATGTCAGTCCTTCCACCTGTTTTCTAACATGATTGCCTATGACCTGGCAATGGCAAGCAAGCAATCTTACATGTTATCTTCAGGGGTCATGTCTTAGTTCTAGACCAATTTTCTTTGTATTTAGGCTCAAATGAGCAAACCACACTATATTACTCTGCAAAACATCAATGAGAAGGCTTAATTAAGTAACACTGACAGATAAATCCATTTCTTTCTCAGTAATCAAATCGAAGCAGGTTGACATAACACAGGAACTTAATACAGTTATTCCCTTGTAATTGGAAAAAGGCCCTTTACTTCTCATTAAAGCAATCTTCTGGGTATTGGCATAATAAGAAGGCTCAGAGCTTTAATACTGCCCTATAAAGTCTCAAGATACAGACCCCTTAAGCAAACAAGCCAGATCATCTAATTCCTTGATCACAGCAGAACATGTAGTTCCTACTGTTTTAAACTACTAATTCTTTATCTCTGCTACAATTACAAAGAGGTAAAATCAGTATAAAACACATACAGTGGAAATCTGTAAAAATGCTTAAACTGTTTACAGTTTATAAATCTACTTCTGCATGCATTTTAAGGGAAGCAAGCAATTAAAAATGAATTTGATATACTTTATAAATGCGAAATTGTAATAGGTCAGATCAGGGATAAATCTCCTTATTTTACTAGATGGGTTCAACAGGATACATTTTGCCTAAATTAGTCCAATAATAATACAGTAAAACCTTGTTAATCAGAATTGTGAGAGAATGGAATTTGAAGCAAAATGTTTAAATTTTTGATATTTTGTGGTATAAATGTTCGTGGTAAACTGCGGCTGCTCTCTGTTAGAATCTTCTTGAAAGAACATGCTGTTACATTGTATTCATGTCTCCAAATTGAGCAAAATCAATCTTCACCCCTTTTCTCCAATTTCAAGCAATTTTTGCTGCCACTTATCTATTGATACATGATCAATCTCAAAAGCATTCTAATAATTCTTTATAAAATGATAACATATACTCTAGGTTAGTAATTCCCTAAAGTCAGTGACTAGCAAAATCCCCCAAGGAGCCTCAAAAAAAGGAAAAAAAAAAAAAAAAAAAGATTCCCTGGTCCCATCAGAGCACTAATGAAGAAAAGATGAAGGCTTGGAATCAAGGAAAAATATTTTTAAAAATTCTTCCTGTTTCTTAAGCTTTTGTAAAAGTTTTTAATGACAGTGCAGTTAAAACTATATTATTTATTGCTCTGATCCATTTGCAAGCAGGTTGCATCAATCATATCCCTTTAACCCTTAATACTTCTGTGTGCATTTCCTAAAAACAAAAATAGTAATCAAAATCAGGAAATTTACCATGAATGCAATACTTTTATCTAATTCACAATCCATATTCCAATTTGGCATTCCTTCCCTCTTCACTAGGGGATCAGCTACTGCATTTGGTTGCCGCGTCCTTTCATCTATTTTAACTGGGAACAGCTCCTGCCTTTCTCGTTTTTGTGATACTGACATTTTTAAAGAATACACACCAGTTATTTTATAGAATGTTTCTCAATTTGCATTTATCTGATGTTCCTCATGATTAGATTCCGATCAGTGGCCATAATACTACAAAAGTGACCTTGTGTCTTTCCCGGGATATGGCACACACAGCTGGCCATGGCATGTTGGTGTGCCCCTCATTTGTTACGTTAATTTTGATCACCTGGTCAAGATGTACAAATTCTCCACTACGCAATTACAATTTCTCCCCATGCAATTTATCAGCAATCTATGGGGAATTTCTTTAAGATCATTAAAACTGATTTTTCATTACATGTTTATAGAAAAATATATTAAAATACAAAAGTGCATAAAGTAAAAAGTGAGAATTCCCTTAACCCCCACTCTCCCCACCCTCAAACCAGGGATAACCCATAGCAGTTTATCATGTAGTCTTATAGATCTGGTCTGTGGTCAACTGGTTTTTAAAACCAAAGAAATGAAGGGAAATAAATACAAAACTAGACTGAAATTTCCGTTCTATTTGAATTGGTAAGAAATATTCCTTAATCATTTATATACACTCCTGTGGCATCTCAACAGATACAATTATCCATTAGTGTCTTCCTTGTGACCTAGGTGGGAAGGAGGGGAGGACAGGGACTAGAATAAATTAAGACATAGTATAATTCTGAAGCAGTCCAGCCAAGATGAAGGCAAGAATGAGGAACCCACTTGTGAATTAATGCAATGCATAAAGCCAACCCAAATAATCCATTCTGGGATCTCTGCTACCGTAAACTGGCTGTTCTTATGGCTCCTCCCACCACATTCTATAAACCATTGTGTACAAAGAGGGATGCCACAGCAGTAGCACTTAATTACATTCAAGTGCATAAAGACAAGTACACTTAGGAGAGAGAGATACAAATCTGTAGTTTTCATAGGCTAGCAAACCAAAAAAAAAAAAAAAAAGTGAGAAACGGATCTAAAAGATTTTAAAAGGGGAAAGTAAAGTGACACTTCAAAAAAGATATATATTCACATTTAGCAATCAGGTATACAAATGTGCAAGCCAAAGAAACAAAGTGAGGAGTACAGCTCAAGCACAGAAAAATGCACTGTGAGTAGAACTTTGCCATTTCATAGAACATACGCATGGTATACAATATTGAGTGAGTTAAGTTACCATAACCAACATAAAGCAGAAATGGTCCCTTTAACCCTTTGATGAAGCACTTGTCATTTCATAAGCAGAAGAGTGCTGGTGGATTTCCACTCAAACTTACAGACTGATTAGAAAAGTTTCCTCACAATTGGTTTTCAGCCAAATGCTTGGCAGACGTCGGCAGTTTTTTTTTTTTTTTTAAATTTGGGCCTATAAATGTGTATATGTGTAGAATTAGCACACACACACACATACACACACTTGAATTTACTAATAGTTTCTTGATATTAAGAATTGTGTTTGAAACAGTTCCCATATGTTGCAACTTGTGCAACTGATAATCTTCCTGTTTTGGATCAGATTATTCAGAAAGTCTGCTGGTTTAAGGATTTTACATTTTATCTCACAGTAACACAACTACACTTTTGTATTCTGCTCTCTAACTTTCCAAAAAGCTTTTATAATCATCTCTTTTAAATGACCTATCTTGGATCTCATTTAAAATATGGAATAGGGATTGTCCTAGCTTGCTAATGCTGCAGAATGCAAAACACCAGAGATGGATAGGCTTTTATAAAATGGGGGTTTATTTCACTACACAGTTACAGTCTTAAGGCCACAAAGCGTCCAAGACAACACATCAGCAACCGGGCACCTTCACCGGAGGATGGCCAATGGCGTCCGGAAAACCTCTGTTAGCTGGGAAGGCAGCCAGCGTCTGCTCCAAAGCTCCGGCCTCAAAACGGCTTTCTCCCAGGACGTTCCTTTCTAGCAAGCTTGCTTCTCTTCAAAACATCACTCCCAGCTGCACTCAGTTTTCTCCCCCCAAGTTAGCTCATTTATATAGCTCCACCGATAAGGGCCCACCCTGAATGGGCGGGGCCACGCCTCCATGAGAACATCTCATCAGAATCATCTCCCACAGCTGGGTGGGGCACATTCCAAGCAAATCCAACCAGCACCAAAACGTCTGCCCCACACAAGACCACAAAGATAATGGCATTTGGGGGACACAATACATTCAAACTGGCACAGGGATCAAAAGAAGTTACATACTTAAATAAGAGCAAGCTAACATCAATTTTCAAAAGAGTGAAAACAAAACTAAAAACAAAAAGAAAAAGTAATTGGTAGTCATCCTGTGTTAACAGAAGATGTAAGTCCCAGTAAGACTTATTGTCATCCTTTTCATGCTATTACCTCTAATTCTAACCAACCATGACAATACTTGATAAGATAGGAAAGGTGGATAGCACTAGAATGATGGAGCATTCAAATCTAGCGAAATCAGCTGGCCAGCATTCCAAACAGTTCCATTCTACCAACATGGCACAAGTTCTGCATCTCTGCATTGGTTTCAGAGTGGCCCAGGCTCCGGTAGTAGGTCAAGGCTATGACAAAAATGGAATGTCGCTTTCTCCAGACCATGCTGCTGCTCTTACTTTCACTTTCAAGTGCTTTAAAAAACAGGCTCATAACTCAAACAGCCAAACACATCCACATTAATTTACTAGTCCAGCTTGTGTGGTAGAAATTGAAATGTATTAGCAAACATAACCAATATTTTCTTACTTTTAATCACACCACATTCATGGGAATAATCATTTTTTCTTCTATTAGGCCTGCAACTCAGATGCATCACCCATCTCACAACCAATGGTCTATTGGCCAGAAAGAGGTGCGCGGCTATGATGTGCTAAGCTCACAAATTCAGTGAGTGGAATGGTAAAAAGCAGTAACTCTTCCTCAGGAATGGAAGAAATGTTGTTTGTTTGAAAGGAGATAGTAGAAAAGAGCTGAAGAATGACAATAACCAGGCATCTTGAGAGAAAACAAGATGTGGGGAGGGGGTACAGGGAAAGGCTGAGCTGTCAGTCAAGAATAATGATTTATCTTATGAGATTAGCAGAGAGTTCAATTAGAAAGGTTGCCTTCTTAACATAGCAAAGATTGCAATGTGACTTTAAGATTTTTGTTTTAGGAAAAAACATTTCCTGCCAAATGTGGTCTGTAACAGCACAGGCTAGCCATGAGTGATACAGTGGGAAAATAGCCACTAAGCCAGATTTTATTTGATTTGTACTGATGATTTTTATTAGAATACATGGATCATTGCTTCAACCTTTCCATGTAAAACCAAATCAAATTCAAAAACTCACACATCAGTCACCTAACCTTATGTCATTCCTTCTGCTTTACGCAAGTTGAGCCACATTTCAGCTGATCTGTCCTCGATAAATCGTTCTGCTACTCAAAACTGTTGGGCCAAATTCTGGGAGGCAAGTGGTACACAAAAGTAACCACTAAATCTGCAGTTACAAATAAGAAAGCCAAAGAAAAGAAATACTGCAACCCTCAGAAATACAGAATGAGATCACAAAAGTATATAGCCAATGCAAAACAAGATCAAATGAACTCTCTTCATTGTATTAAAGATATTGTAATTTGTTTTTAAAAGGCCCCATCTCTCCCAGCTTTTTTTTCCTCCTTTAAATCAAGGAACTGTACAGGACTCTGGAGAGCAGTTGCTCTGAAACCAGAGAGAGCCACAAATACATGGCATAATGAGATCAAAACTGCAATAATCAGTTTTACATATTAAAAATGTCAAGTCTGTAAAGTGAAAATTACAAATGTTAAATATTCAATTGTGGAAAATCTCTTATTATTTATAAGAAATGCTTCATTATAGGAATGAAATTTAATTTCACGAAATATGGCAATGGATTCCCAAAGAAAAAGTGCCTATGTCCCACTCCCCACTGTTCCTTTACCTTTTCCTTTTGCATTAGCATTTTTCCTTTCTTCCTTATCAAGAATGAAGGTTTTAGTTAAAACTTATAAATAAGAATGAGTGTTTCCATATCCATTTATAGTTAATGTATCTGTTCCAACATCATACTTTTCTTTTAGTCTCCAAAACAATTCATGAAATGGACACTATATTCTCTTTGAGGAGAGAAACAACTTTCCCAGTCAAAGGCCATCAGTAGGCTTCACAAGCTATGTCTTCTAGAGGCTGAGAATGTGCTACATGGCAGTGTTTCAACAAAAAACCAATTCTCAGAAACCTTAGTGGTACATCAGACCTTCAGATCTCTAGTGTAACTCTCAGGGACCAAAACTAGACTACGAATCCACCGTTTCTTCTTTCCTCTGAAGACAGAGGAAGTCTGTATTTCCCAGCCTCTTTTGTAGTCAGGTGGGGCCATGGCACTGAGATTTGACCAGACCAATGGCACATGAACAGAAGCAATACTCTGCTTTTTCCAGGTCTGGTCCCTAAAGCTTCCCAAGTAATCCTCAATGAACTCTCTCTTTCCTCTTTGACCAGCCAAATACAAAGACTACAGTGAATGTACAAGGCTAACGCATGGAAGAATCCAGACCTGAAGGACTGCAGAGAGTTGAGCTTTCCCACCCCCTAGCCCACACTTGCCTGTGACAACAGCAAGAAATAACCCTTTACTCCACTAAGCTACTGAATTCGGGGGGGATTGTTTATTCCAGCAATTAGCATCCCCTGACTAATGCATCCTCTAAAACAGACTTCTGTGAATTCTGGCGCTATGATTCTATCTTCCAAGTAAAGCAAACACACGCAGTCAGAGCTGGCACCAGTCAAAATTGTGAAGCAGGGGAAATTGGTCTTTGAACTATCCTTCCTTCCCTTTCAGACTTGTTCTCCCCTCTTAGCTTTTCCTCCCTCTGAGCACCAAATGTTCTCAGGCTGCTCAGTCTCAAGAAATTTAACTCAATAGAATCATTATCCATTATTACTTTCAACGATTACCCTCCCAAACACCACCCATGGTGTGTGGTGAGCTGTTGGCTATTTGAACAATTTGGAGAAATCTTTAACCTCGCTGATTGAATGTATCCTCATCTGTAAAATGGGAATAATTATATCCACCCTCCAGTGCTGCTGTGATGATAAGAGATAATTTAGGTCAACTGCCACCATGGAACCTGGAACACAGGTTAAAAAAAAAAATAACAACCCCTATTTTATTCTGACTGTATTATGATTTATTTATTATGCAACTATTATAATAGCATGATCTTTGGCACCATAGGGGATTCAAAATCAGTATGAAACATGGTCCTTTCTCTCTGAAATCAATAATCTGGATTGGGAGAAAACATTCACACAAAAATAAAAGGCAGTATGTGAGTGCTAAAAAAGAAATAAAGGTTGCGGTATTATAGAAAGAGAGTTACATGCACTAGAATGGTCATTAGCAAGGGAATGGTGATTTGGGATGTAGTGATGTTAAATTTCAAAGAGGCCTAACAGAAAGCATCACACTTAGCCTAAGGAATAAAATGCTACAATTCAGCATCTGTCATATCACAGCGAATAAGGTGGTGCCTAAACCCAGTCTTTGTATTGATTCAGTAATCAATCTATGCCAGCCACGAAAGAGATCAAACAAACCCTAAGCCAACAGTGGTAGGGGTAAGGGTTTATTCTGCTTTAAAAACAAACAAAAACTGGACATGTGCACTTTTCTAGGATTTATCACTCTTTCTGCCTAAAGCCTGGTGATCTAACAAGACCCAGGACCTTCCAAGGGCAGACAAACACATGTACAAAGGCCCAGAAGCACAAGAGAGCATCCCCAATGCAGGCGATGGCGAGGTACCCAATGAGCGTGAAGAGTAGGTAAGGAAGTCACAGTGGCAATCAGCGAAGAATACTGAGTTTGCGTAGGGCCAGAGGAGGACACATCCTTGTACACAGTGCTAAGAAGCTTATCATTTATTCTGCTTTGGGAGGCACCAGAGTATAAAAGAGCCAAGTTCATATTTGAAATGGCAGCAGTGGGGACAGTGGGTTATTAAAGGGAACCAGGAAACAAAGAGACTAGGTAGGAGGAAAGAAACTATTGTAATACTAAAGATAACAGACAATGGAGGTTTATACTGAGGAAATGGAACAGGCAGGATTTAGCAACCAACTTGATGTGGGAAAATAAAGGAAATGAAAGGGTGAGGGATCATAGCCAGGTTTTTGTCTAATGGATGTTGGTGGAGGTTTAGGGACAGGATGATAAAAAAAGACTACAGACATGACCACTGGTCATCCAAGTGTGAAAGTCCAGCAAAGTAAATAAAATGTGGGTCTGAGCTCAGAATGGAGAATAATAGATTAAGGTGATTTTAGTTGCTGTCTAAGTTAAAGTCCTCTTAAATAATATAGAGCATTTACTGGCCAGATAGGTGGAAAGCCCAGAGGCAACGCAGACTCTCAATTTGACAGATCCAGTGGATCAATCATGTTTACAAAGATAAAGGTTCCTTGCATCCCTCCACTCTGCCACCTCCGAGTCAACTTCTCCCTAACGCTGGCTTCCCTCATAGCCATGGGATTGCTAAATCTAACTGCTTACCCACCTCACCTTCAAATTGGAGAGAGTTCAGACTACAAACGAGCAAAATTTCTCCTGACCTCTGCCCTAGTGGATCATAATGGAACCAATTCTTAAAGCCAGGAAATACTATTCATGGATTGACTTAGGCTTGGATGAACTAAATTAATCACTGTGCTAAGGGGGTGGGCATTACCTTGATTGGCTTAGTCCAATTACAACTGTCCCCTGGAGAATGTAGTAATCCCATACAAACTACATGGAGCCAACACACGAGGGAGGAGTGGAGTTTATGTTAAAGAGACAATCATAATTGGAGATAGAGCTTCAACACCCATCAGAGTTTACAGTGTATACCCAAAGAGGTGTTTACAAATGGACACTCCCTCCTCTAAACACTTGAAAGGGTCCCCACTGGCAATAGGGTAAGACCAACGTTCTCAATTATGGGCACAAAGCCCATCTGGGAAAGGCACACACACACCCTCATTTTCTTTCCTCCAGTTGCAATGATGCCCCTGGCAAGGGTCCCAAGCACACCTTCTGGCCTTCCTGCTGCAGAACACTGAACACGTGTTTCCTCTTACAGAAGACTCTCCTATCTGCTCCCAGCACTCCATTTCCCTGCTTTGCCTGTTTCACTCCCATATCAACTCTCGGCTCAATCATCTCCTCCTTGGGGTAGCTTTCTTTGTCCTCCCTGATTAGTAATAAATGTTCTCCTGAACCAACTGTTGTCTTTCTCCTTCATTGGACTTGTCACAGATATAATTTTACGTTCTTGTGATTCTCAAGCAATGTCTATCTTTCTCATTGGAAGATAAGCTGCATGAAGACAAGGACCAGGTCTGGTTTGCTTTCCGACCTATCCCCAGTACCCAGCAGAGAGCATGGCAGGGAGCAGGAATTCAGTATAATTTTAGTTCACTGGATGACTAGGTTGTCAGCCCCTCAACATGGTGTGGTACACAGAGGAAAACACTTAAAAAAATGCTAGCCGAATTTCTAAAGTCATGAAAAACTCCACAGTGCTCCTGGGATTCTGAGAAGGATAAACTTACCTAACGCAAATTCAATAGGTTTTCACCCTGTCTATCCACTATTAACTATAAAAATTAACTTGATGTGTAACACATAACATGTCTCTCTCCATAATTTAAATAGTAGCTTGTTTCACAAATATGCAAGTATGAATTAAGATTCAGTAAGAAATATGTAGATCAGTACTCTTAACACATGGAAATACTTGCCAGTCATGTGACCAGAGAATAGTAAATGTACAAATCTCCAGTTCAGGAATTTCTATAGTAAAAGTGCAGTGAAACAGTCAGACTTCATGTATGTCTTATCCCTTGACAAATATAATCTCTTATATGGTCATTGTAAAGGGAAATATTTGCCTCTTTATGCTCACTTTGATATGCACCCTAGTGATTTAGTACATATTATATAATCATTGGCCTCAGGACAGAGGAGAAAACAACTGTTACCTCTACAGTAAAACAGCTTTCCGTGATCTGGTGATATCAAGGTAGAAAGTGGGTTAGGCATTCTCTGTCAGTTATTTAGACAGCAGCTACAACTCAACATTTTTGAAAACCTTTTCATTGACGCTCTTCCACTGATTAACAAGAGCATCATTAATGTTTAAACTTCTGCTTCAATTACAATAATCAGACACCACCACCAGGGTAATAGCAATAAATACCCTAAAGCAGTTTACCACTTTCAACTTTCCAAAACACTTTATCATGCAGTATTTCATCTTTTCTTGCAATTTTCATATATCAGATAAATTCAGTGGTTCATCCCAAGTCCTGAAGGCAGGTTATTGGAAGAGGCATAATTTCTCCTTTTCACCCACTTTCCTGTGCCAGAAAGGAAAGAGACATCTTCAGAAGTTGGAACCTCAGATAGGGATGAAGGACATTCTCTGCAGAAAAAGTTCTCTTTCCTCTCACAAATCTATCATTCACCAACCCAATTCCCTAACCCCCAGCAATTTTCCTTTGGGTTAAATATACCACATCAGAAACTCTATTATTTAATTTTATGTAGACTCTGAGAAGCATGTTTAATTCATTTTCATGTACTTTTTTCTCTTCATTTACACAAAGGGAACACTTTTAAATTGAAGGGGCATATGAAGAGATGAAGATATGTATTACTTTGTAAGCTACACCTGAAAATTATCTACAGTAAGATTAAAATACACAGCCAAGCCAATTACCCCACCGAGGAAGAAAAGTGCGGCTGTAAGTAATGGACTGTTTAGGCAAATGCTACAGTTCAGTCCAAGTTGCTGAAAGCTCACCCTCCTCCTAATTGTGCATGACAGTAGGGCCCAAAAGTAAATGGAGGGGAGTCATGAAACCAGTGCCCGTATAGACAGAAAGTCTATTATTAAAGTTCACTCACATGGAGTTACACACTACTGTTCTCTGTGTGTTGTGGCAGAAAAAATATCACAAATTTATCTGGATTATAAAATTACAAACATCACTTCTACTCCTTTCAGAACATTAATTTATCAAAAGATGCAATTTTTATTAGTTCTGTCTACTCAGTGTCCTTTTCCAAATTCTTCCCTCTTTAGAACCTGCAGGGTGTTTCTAATTGTTGTTGTTGTTTGCTTGCTTGCTTTCGCATAACCACCCTTCCGCCAAGTGAATCAGGAGCAGCTGAACACATCTCCATTCCAGAGGAGAGACTGAGTGTTGTGGGCCAACCACATCACCTGCCTTCCGCTGGCCAGTGACTGGCCTAAAAACAGGCATCAAGACACAAAGGCAGGTCTTCCACTAAGTTCGTGGGAACGGTTTCCCTGCTCCAAGGAAAGAGGTGCATTAGGAGATGACCTCTATCCTTCTCTGGCATCTTCCTGTTTGGATGTGATACAGAATCTCCCTGTTATTCCTAGGATGAAGCCAGTACACAGAGGAGGAAAAACGCAAGACATTTCAGAATAGGTTCTGTGAAGTAATTCATTTCCTTATGTTTAAGCCAATTTGAGGCAGGGTTTTCTTTGGCTGCAGCTGAAAACACCCTAAATTAAATAGTAGATCTCCCCTACCCATCACCCCCAACGTGGTTTTAGGAGTGTAATGCTCACTAAGTTTCTTTGACAATAAATACAAATTTTGGATAAATTTTGGACTTTACCTACTGAAAGGCCACCATCTCCTAACCACTCACCTTTGTCCAAGCCCCACAAAGGCACTATTTTCAGGAAGTGTGCAGTTATATACCCTATAATTCCCCCACTGAATTCTTCTCTGATAGGCACATACATCTTCTCTTTCACCTCTCCTGCCCATTGCAGCTTCTCACAATCAACCAGCAGATACCCCTAATGAGTACTTGATTATAAGTAAAGCTAATGTCTGCAAAATACTGAAAAAGTACTTCTTGATTTATCATTATCATCCCTGCTATACAAATCGTCTAAGTACTGGTGAGATGGGGGGAGGGAGATGGCTCTCCAGACCTTAGACTCCTGGGTGTTCCTTACAGAGATTCAGAAACTTCTGAAATTGTTGGCAAAATTTTACACACATATTTAGGTATATGCACTTTTCTAGGAAGAGAGTTTATACTTGCACTGGATTTTCAAAGCAGTCTCTGACTCGAAGGTTAAGAACCTCTGCTCTAGATCAACTAATTTTTAACAAGCTACAGTCTGTATTTGCCAAACATGCTTGCCATTACTGTAACAGAGGTGAGGGCAGAGATTGTTTTCATCAGATCTTCATACTTCTCACTCAAGGCAAACCATCCTTAATACTGAAGTTCTGTAATATTTTGGACTGAGGCCTTAAAGGCCATTTATAACTCACTCCAAACAGCAGGAAAAATAAGTCCCACACTTAAAGAGTATGGAGCACAAGCTAATTTTAAGTGTGGGGCTCTCTGAATAAGTTACAAATTCTGAGCTCAGAATAGATGAAAAGACAAAAACATAAACTTGAATAAATTACTAATATTAACAAAAAGGATTAAGTTAAGCTACAAATGGCAAATAAACCTGTTCACTGAAATTCATTACTGCATATTAGAAGGAGAAGCAACTTCCCAGGGAAAGTTTCAGAGGCACAGCAGGATTTCAAGAGAAGGTAGGAAGGATTTCAAAAGTTGCAGAGTACAAAGAAAGGAATTCTAAGTGTGTGGCAAGGGAAAAGGTGAAATGGTTAGATGTAAGGATGTAACTCAAGATACTGAAAATTAGAGACCTATCTTATTTTACTAAAGAGTGAGTCTAACAGTAGTGAGAGATAAGAAGAGAGGATCTTCTTCATCAGCAATGCTTAAGAACATTTTACTGGACCTCCCTCCACTCAATTCTATTATTGCAGCATTACTAAATTCTCCCCTTTTTCCTCTCTTATCAGTGCTCCAGGCTTCAGACTTAGCCCACTCCAACCTAACTCAGGAGTCACTGACAACTGCTCCTTCTGCATGCAAAAACCTTCAATAGCTCCCTACTGCTTTTTGTATAAAACCTAAATTTTACCTTCTTTCTAGTGTTACCCTGCCTGCACTGCTACTCCCTTCATCAACCCTGTGCTACAAGCATATCAGACACCTCACTGTTACCCAAAATATCCCTGCTTGTTTTATATCCACATCTTCCCTCCACCTGGCAACATTCCTTCCCACTATATAAACGCATGTAGAAGGAATAAATGAAAACACACACACACACCACACAGATAGGAGCTTAGGGATAAAATACAAATTCTCCACAAGGGTGAAGTGTTAAGTACTTACGTAGGATTTAATCTCTTAAAATTTCAACTTTAAGGCTTTAATTATGTAGGTGGTACATGTGACAAAGACAATCTAATCTACTTAATATTAAGTGGTAAATTGCCTTCTCATGGCAAATCTGAACTTTAATTTAGCCTTTTATGGGACAGGTTTATCGTTTTACAAAATCATGTCTCATACTAGAAGATCAGAAATTAGAATACTTATGAATAATAGTGTATTCTAGACATCTTCAACTTTAACAGGCATCTATGTAAATTAATTTGCAAATTGTGTTTCCTATCTATAGCCTAAGTTGATAAAGTTTAATTGCAGTCATACACAAGGATTTTAAGAACCTGGACTTTTGTCTTCAAACATCTTTGCAAACTTAATGTAAACCATTCCTAGGATTCAAATCTTTACAATCATTATGGGATTTGGGGCATCTGTGGCCAGAACCTAGAACAATACCTTGCTAAGAGCACAGGGAATATATGTTGAGTGAAATAAATGTATTTTTAAAACTCAGGAGCTTTGTCATGAAAAAATATAGAACAGCAGTTAAAAATCATGGAATTTGCTAAAATAATTATAAACAACTAGAAGGAATTTTAAAATGTCAACTCGCATTTTATCTCCTTTCAAATATACAATTCAGTTGTATATATGATACTAAAATAAAAATTTTTTAAAACCATAGACCTGTACAACACAAAGAGTGAAACCCTAACGTAACCTATGCACTACAGTTGATAGTATAATTATAATATTGTTTCATCAGTTGTAACAAAGGTACCAAGCTCCTGCAAACTGTTAATAGAGAAAACTGTGTATGTGTGGAGAGGGGGTGGTATATGGGAACTCTGTACTTTCTGCATGAGTTTTCTGTAAATATACAGCTGCTCTAATAAAAAATTAAATTAAAATTAAAATTAAAGAAGTGAGATTATTTTAAAATGTTAATTGCAACATATAATTACAAGACACAATATAATAAAGAAGAAAACATTATTTCCTGGTAAGGGCTTTATACATTTGTGATTATTATTATTATATGTTTTACTTCTCTAAAACATTAAGTAGGGGGATATATAAAAAAAGACGAGGATGGAATAAAACTTGATTTGAAACATTAAAAAAAATCCATGAGATGAAATTCAAAAATTGTTACTCCTTTAAAATAAAAAATAGATTTGACATAACTCGACACCTGATATATATATAGCTTACTACTGCTTTAACCAAGGGATTGTGTGTACAAAGCTCTCTATTTTCTTTGAAGAAGTAGGAGCAGCTGCTAGATATATACAGTGCCCCTCAAAAGCCAGTTAAAGCCACAAATAATTGCAAAACTTGTTCAAATCAAATGGACGATTTATGTATGATTTTGCAAAGTCTTTATAAATATTTGTGAATGGTTATGCACCCCATTTGAAAGTATTTGCTATAAAACTGCACCGTAAACTGCACCGTCATAAACAAACAACTATTCTCAAAATTCATACTCATAGCAAAAACCTATGAAGTTCTGTATTCAGTTCTGGCCATGGAAATTTCTACCCTCCCTGGCTTTTCACTGGCTACAGCCTAATATACAAAACAGAGTTTGAGTTAAAATGTAACAGACACATACTCTCTCTTTTGGAGTCCATATAACCAGCATTTTTCAAAAATTCAGGGGGGGAGAGCAAGAAAATAAATGTATGAAGTTTAAAACCAACCATGGCCCTCTGTTAAAGGGCAATGTTTACAGTGACAGGAGGGAAGCTGACCTGAAAAGGTCTTTCTTACAGCTTGGCCTCTGAGGAGGCTGAGAATGGGGAGCAGGGGATGTGAGGGAGAAAGAAAGGAGGCGTGGCGAGACAGAGGCACAAAGGGGTAGCAGGGCTGGGATAAAAGCTGAAAGGTGTGTGCCAAGATAAAAGTGCACTCTCATTAACTTAGGCTGAAGCTCCATTGTCAGAGACCACCCAGGGCAGGGAGTGTGTTCCTACTGATCCTACCGTCTTTAAAGGTTATAATCCTGCATCGTCACGTCAGAGGGCTGAAGGGCAAAGCCAAAGGCTGGTCAACAAGCCTCCTACTCACAAGGTAAACTAAAGGGAGACTCTCTCTGGCTCCCACAGATTCGGTGTGCCTCTTGAACCTTTTGTGGTGGTTGTTCTTTGGTTTTTGTCTTTTTTAATTCAGAAATGTAGCTCCCAGTGTCAATAAGAGAAGTCAAAGGGAGAAAAGACTCTCTTTACAAAACAAGCTTTCCAAACACACCTGTCCCCTACTCTGAGGATTCTCTGTGTTTGTACAGATACTAAAAGCATGCTTTTTCGAAACCTCCCATTTGTGCCACAATTTCCTGTAACCTGGAATCTCTTTGGGAGTAGTTCTCAAAACTTTAGTGGAAACAGGAATCCCAAGAAGGTCATGATAAAGATGCTGGTCCTGGGACAGCATACCCACTGGGGCCAGGAATCCGCAGTTTTACAATATGCCCAGCATTTTAGGATGCAGGGGTACCACTTTGAGAAATACTGGGGTGTCAATTATAGGCAGTTTCCCTCATTCACTCTGCTCCTCAGACCTACTGTAGCAGTCATCTAGAGCACTGTTATTTAAAAAAAAAAACATATTTCTGGGTACCTCCCAGAGGTACTGAATCGGAACCTTCTGGATGGGGCTGAAGAAACTGGATTTTCACCAAGCTTTCTCACTCACCCCTACCCCCCTTCATCTCTCCTTCAGGTTCTCTGGGATACACCTTGCCTATAAGTGCCCACTGAGTTGCAGTCAAAGAGCAGATGATGATGTTCACAACTCTTAATCACAAGGCAAGCGGCAGGGCAGATGTTAACTACCACCCTCCAAGAAGAAAAGTGAACGCTTCAGCGCACCAAGAACTCCAGAGAAACCGGTGACATTACTGTACTGGTAACAAAGATCACAAGGAACTATAAAAAGTAATTTTAAGTAAAAAAAATCAAACAAACAAAAATCAAAAGAATCATTTAGTGAGGGAAAATGATTTGCCATTTTTCACAAGGCAATCTGCATCCTGAACACAAATAAACACCTCACACAAGAGGACATAATTTTTAAGCAGGCCTAGAAATACTCAAGACTTCTTTCAAATCTCCCCCACAGGATTCAGAAACACTCAATGATGAGAGTCTGTTCTTAAACAACCTGAAACCACCAACACCTAAGCACATGTGAAATATCAAAACAAAACACTTCCCCCACATCCCAATCCCGACACGGTGATGAAAAGCAGCCGTCATCTGATTCAATCAGACCACATTCAAAGCAGGTGGTTCGGAACATTATCTGAGCCAAGTGTGCCAGCTTCTTTCCCACACAGAGCAGCAATAACACAATACTTACATATATATATATATATATATATATATATATATATATATATATATATATATATATAGTAACATGACACGAAGAACCAGAAAAAACACTTTCAAACCTTTTGGTGGGTAAAATATAATCCCTACATTTCTAAACGAAAAGTATAAAGAACACTTTACTGGGAAAATGTGCCTTAGAAAAGCAGCAAGCACAAGGAAATATCTAAAGATTAAGATATTTATATGTTTAGAAGACTTACATGAAGCCTTCGAAGAGAGTCAAAATTGGGATTTCTGTGGCTATTTTGCATATCTTTTGGCAAACACGGATTTAGTTCCTTTAAGGCACATTCAAAATCATTTTTTCATTTATATTTATCATATTTTATATATGTATTATATACTCACATATGTATTATATCTATTTATATCATATTTATTTGTTTTTTACAAATTTGACGCCAGTAAATAAACAAACATGGGCCCCAGAAGCACACCTTTCTGGGGTCTAATTTCTTTCCACTTATTAAGGGGCTGGCAGGGATAATATATTTAATCTTGCTGTATCTCAGTTTCCTCAACTGTAAAACGGGATAATAATATATGCCTCATAGAGACTTTGACAGATTAAATGAGATTACTGATAGATTACACTCAACAGAGTATCATACATATAGATGTGAATAATACATGCAAGTTTTTACAAGTATTGTTAAGATTGGTATTGAAATTAACCTATCTCTAACAAAAATAATTTAGATACAGTTTGACTTATACTGAAGAAGTTTCCAATTGTTAAAATAACTGAATAATCATATAAAGTATGATTTAATAATCTGCTTGTAGTTTTAGCACATTAATAATCTCAACAACAGCTCTCAGCAAATTCATCCAGTTTCCCCAGAAGGCCACAGAAAGGAACTATGAAATGATCTGGCCCACCATGTAAGTAAATGTTTAACAAGTTCTTCAATTAAAAAAAAAAAAAATCTAGTTTGGGCTGCACCATTATTTCTATGAACATATTCAGTGTATTGAGGAAATGAAGACACAGAAAAGGAACGACTGAGAATGCTATTTAGTTGGGTGAGATTAGAGAAGATGTCTCAAGTATTAATGGAAAGGTTAGGAAAAAGCAGGGAGAAAAAAAGAAGTCTTTCAAAAGATGATTTTCCATTAAACTTCAGTTGATTATGGGGATAAAAAATGCCAGGCTATTAGTCTGTAATGTTGGTTAATAGTTTTCCTTATTTTAAGAAAACAATGAAAACTAATGAGATACATCCAGCAGCCTTAAAAAAAATGAATTACTGTGCATAATTTGTAAGCCCCTACACCACATGCCTGTATGCAGTCCTTCTTTTAGTCAAGGTTTCAAATTAAGGTTATTATTTATGAGAAAAAGTTGAAGAGACAGTAAGAGCCATAACAATTCCCCCAGACCATCGGTGGGGAAAAGCAGTCACATTTAGAATGAATGGAAGATGCATTCCAGGCCAAATATTTAAACAGGGGTGCAGAGGATACACACACAGCAATCCGCACGCACCTGTCACTGCAAAATTCAACACTCACAATTGAAGGGGCATTTGTGTTCACAAATCAAGTAATTATATCCCTAACTATCCATCTGCATATGCAATTACCCAGTCTGTTGCACAGAAAAGCAGATTTTTGCAGGTGTTCCCTTACCATCTTTCCTTCAAAATCCAGTTGCCCTTTATGAACCCAAATCTGGGCACATACCAGTCCTCTAATTGAATCTTCGTAGCACTGTGGTGAAGATCAAGTGTTATGTTTTCACATACCATGTTCACATACAGAAGATTTTGTAATCTAATCAGGCTCTTGCTCCTTATTACTGTTTAACTAATGGCTTAATGGGCTCCGCTTACACCTTGATGTTAAAGGAAATGCGATGTGCTTCCTACCTCCTCTTTGAATCTGTTCCTTGGGTTTTCCGACACGTTCTAGTTTTGCATGCATACGTTAAAATCTCAGAGTCGAAATAAAGTTAAGTAAATAGAACGACAAGGTCATGGACAGAGAAAATTAGTATGTGTGGTTGAGGGCAATGAATTTGATCAAAAGAAAACTCTTCTGAATTTTGGAATCAGAGAAATTCAAAGTGGAGTTTCTATAATCAAAACTTGTTTAGCATTTGTTCTGACCGGTGCAAACTGTACTTCTGTGCAGTTATGTTATACCTGAGAAATATAGCATCTTCAAACCTGAAGATATACAGGGACCGCATTCCCCTCTGTGTCAATCTCAGACCTAAATTAATCTCAGACCCAGTTTCATAGAATCTGAGCACTGGACAGGACATCAGATAGCATCAAGTTCAATAATCATCTCAGAAATAGAAACCAAGGTCTGAGTAAGTGCAGGGATAGCCAATGTCTCAGAATGTGTTTAAAGGATTGATTCAAGCATCTTTGTATATTTGATAGTATTTCTAACTTTGATTTCTTCACTGTTTGCAGTTAATGTTCACATTCTGCTATGCAATCCTTTATATGCACATTTCTTTGGTTAAAAAAAAAATTCCTGAATATACAGTCTAAACAACAAAATGTCTATTGTAGTAGTATTTTGCAGTTCTAGCAAAGAGGAAAGTTGTGGAGTTAAACTTTGTGTTTTCTTTTTTAGAGAAACTTGTAAGCATGTATTTTTATATGTTCTTTCTAAAAAATATTATATGCAAACTTTAAAACATCATTATTTGGATCCCAGCAAGACCCAGCTTATTTTCTGCTTGCTGTAAATTAAGCAAAATGCTATTAAAAAAAAAAAAAAACGAAAACGATGGGGGAAAAAATAAACCAGGTCTAGAGCCCAAGTCTCCTGAATTCTTACCTTCATACCAAGGACTCGACACTGCGGCCCCCAAAATACATTTTTTTTTTTTTTTGGCTTTGCACCCAATCCTTAGAGATGCTGATGGAATGCCTCAGTGGGAGCAGGCAGGCTCCAGCTGCCCCAGACTCACCTCTTCTACTATCTGCATTGCTCATTTTTTTTTTTTTACCTGCCTGGATCCCAAAGTCAGGTGCATTTTCAAGATTCTGCTATATACCCTGCTGTCACCACCATAACCAAATTGCAAGTACGGTGTGGAGAGGAGAGCTCTCTCAGGGAATGGACAAATTCCATGATCAGAGACTAATAAATATCTCCATTGACATAAGTGTCAGTCTCTGCTAAGATACATCTGTCATTTGGTGTTAAAGTATTTAGGTAGTTGACTTCATGATCTGCTTACGTATTACAAGTGATATTTCAGGAGAACACTGTTAGCATGAGTAACACAGCTGCCCTCGGGAAGTGTTCTAAACAATGTCCTAAACTGGATTAGTGACCGATATTTAAAAGACAAGGAACTCTATACCACCACCAACTTGCACGACCTTTAAAAAACTTTTGGGCTAAGTTAACCTTTCCCAAAATTGTTTTCTGCAGGACGTTTCTCATGGGAAGTATTCCATGAAAAAGAAGGTTCCTGGGTCAAAGCAGCTTGGGAATCATTACAAATTGTTTCACCCTCTGGAGGTGATTTACCATATTTAGTGGAGAATGTGACAAAATAAAATTTCTATTAACATATCTTTAAACAAAGTTTTTAAAATGCTGGTCTAAATTATTCTTTCAAAAGGCTCAATAGGAAAAGGGAATAACTGAAATTATCAATTACTGTTTTGTAAACTACAATATATTAAAATCCAATAAATGAAATATAGGATAGACTTTATAACTCAAGCATCTCCTCCTTGATAATTCTTGAACATAGAAAATGTGAGAAAATTAATCTATATTTTAACATGCATACCCACAGATAAATATCCAGAGACCAAGTTCCTTGTGTCTCTGCAGAGAATGTGACAGTAAATCATATGGGAAAACTCCACCCCATTCATGTCTTCAGTTTCTGTGATCTTTGTTAAGCTGGTCCCTAATTCAAGTGTATGTCCGCGGTCAATGATCCTGCACCTTTCCTATCAACACAAATATAAACAGCAAAATGTGTTTCATGGGTATTGAAATATTATACATTGGTGAAACCAAGAAACTTAGAATATTATAATATATATTTGGATTTCAGGTCACACTTCTTTTTGTAAATATTTTTCTGATTTTTATATGACTTCGAATTCATTCCCCTATTTAAATATGAAATTATATTCTTAAATAAACTTTCCTAATTAGCACTGGCAGCTGGATTTTTACTTCTTTGGCCAAAATAGAGCAGCAGTTTATCTGAAATATTTAGGGGCTTTTTATAAACAAAAAAATTGATCAGTAATGTATAAGAAATAGAAGTGAAATAGCTTTAGCCAATACAGGCTCTTCTCCAACTAACAAAGTAACCAGCAAACCATACCTATATTCTATTTTTTAAAATATCTTGAATGAAAACGGAAGAATCAGATGAAAGGGAGTTTGGACGCACATAGAAGGAAAATGGCTAGTGGGAATAAAGGGACTTCTCTCTCGGCTAAATAGAGAGTCTTTTGAGATTAGTATTATGATTTAAGTCTACTTCAAAAATGGTTTTGGCCTTATAAAATTACATTAAAACTAGCCCTGATGCATTTGCATTTAAAGGGTCACCTAACACTACTCAGCAGCACTGAATTCAGTCCCCATTGACTTACAGTATTAGGGCACTACAATCACAGACATTTTTCAGGATAAAGGACAATAATACTCTTAACAAAAGGGTTTAAAGATACAAGTTACCAGGAATGTGAAGAGAACTACATTTATTTGCAAAATAGAACACATTCACCTGCAACATTAAAACAATGCCGAGCAGCTAGCCAAGGGGAATTTCTATTATCCTTCTCTGTGAAGTCCTTTCCTGTAGGACTACATTCAATCGGAAACATTGTACCTTTTAAGGACAAAATCTTGAAAGGAAAACAGAAAAAGTAAATTATATTTTTTATTTTACAGTGTCTCGGTCAAAGTTATTAACTTTGATCCTTTCAATCCTACACTAAGGGAAAGGAGTATCTTATTGCAATCTACAAAGATCTGAAACAGATAATAAAGTTTTTCTTTAAAAAAAAAAAACCCTATACAAAGCAACACAGCTCAAAGAAGTGGGAGTCTTGGCTTTCTTTTAAAGAAAAAATAAACGCATTCTTAGGTCCTGGTCTTTAATCATCAAGAGCTCAATCTCAGGGCTACTGGTTTTATTATTTTAACCAATTCAGTCAAAACCTGTTTGATTCAGACTGTTGACTCATTTAAAGCAGCAGATGCATTTTTTCAGTGTTTTGCATCAAGTGACATCAGAACCCTACACTAACGCAAGAGAATCTAAAACAAGAACTTAATGCCCATTTGGGTCACAGGAATTGCCTGCAAAGAAGGTAGAGAAAACAAAGAGTATTGGAGGTACAAAAGTTCCTAAGCTGGTTCATCGGGCACTTATTTCTACCTCCAACTGTGGAATAATTTGGTTAGTTTTTAAATCTTGTCCTAAACATACCATAGACGTGAAAACGCTTTGGAAAGTTCAAATCATTACACAAAACTGTTGTGATCATTTAATTATGAGATATTGAACAAGTATGAAGTTTTATGAACACTAATTCTGTTCTCCAATTTAAATACTAAAAGGCAAAAATGGATGTAAAAATTCCTGGGTAGAAAACAAATACATATTTTAAGGCCAAATGTTTTTAGGAACAACCAAAATCAGTTGCTTAAAATTTTCTGCTTTCATTCATTGTTTTCAATACCAATACAATGGATAAATCAAGAAAATACACATTTAAACACATGACAAAAATGAATAAAAATAAGATCAGTTTTGTAGAAAGTAGTAATGTCATAAAATTGCATTCAGCAGCAGTGTCTATAACCCGAACCTAAGAATTCACTATTTTACACTGCTCCTTAATTAGGTAAAGAAATTCATATTTGTCAAAAACAAAAATATTGTTAAATTTCTGAACAGTTTGAATTACTCAGGATCTGTACTTTTCATGGATGTGAGCAGTCAAGTCATTCTGTTTTTAATTCAAGCAGGAACCACCTGCAGGAGTCATCTGAGCTTTTCCCCAATTTCCCCATCTCCTTGGTTTGGGCACTGATGGATATCTTCATGTCCCTTCTTTGCTTGTTTCATTCTATGTTTACAAACACAAGCCTACTATTTTGCAATTCATGTTTTTCAGAGAAAATGTTTTCCAGCAATGGAAATGAAAATGGTACAACAAAACCACGACAGTATAAGCCTTTAATGCAAGGCAGAAAGAGGAAAGTAAATGCTCAGTTTTCATATAGCTAACTCTGTGGCTGCCAAGTAAAGAACCTAAATTCAAGTGTTTTATAATTGTTACAAATGGTGCCAAAGTACAGTGTGTTACAATAAATTATGAAGCTTATCTAAATCATAAAAGTAATTAAACTTTCCTCAGATACTCATAATTCTGCCCTCCATAAATTTTCTGTTCAGTACATATTCAACAGCTATGTGTTCCAGTTAAAGAAAAAACTAAGAAGAAAAAAGAAAAAAGAGGAATCTCCTTCCAAGAAAAACCATGCACATATAGGCACACAACAAATCTAAATTGCAGAAATGCATAAACAATTACTTTCAAGATCTTCAAACCATAGCAAATGTTAATACAAATATTTATACTGGAAACAATTCTCTTAGAGCTTTTCATGTTTTGTTTTGTTTTACTCTTATTATTATAGACATTCATTTTAACATGAGTTTTCTCCTTCATCCCCACTTTTCTTCCTGCTGCATGAAGTCATACATCTTTGTTACCTTATTACTGTACAATCTGTTGCATTAATAACAAAAATAATGAAAACAATGGCAACCCAATTAAATGATCCCTTCCATTTGCAACAGAGTCCCAACTTCTTTAAATACTCTAAATGGTAAAATACACACAAGACTCTTCAATTACTGAAATACAGCAGTCTAGAAGGAATGCAGTTACTGCTAAGAATCAAACTGAAAAAGAGCTGTAAAATTATCAAAAAAGCAAAAACAAAAAACTTTAAAGCCACAAGGGAGTACGTGGAGGATGATACCATTCCCAAGTTTAGGTTTAAAGAAGGACTTGAAATGACACCTCATGCTCATAAGAACAAAATCTATTTTCAAAAGAGTCAGTAATATTATGTCTTCCCAGTGGGAGCAAATCAGCCAAGCAGGTGGGTTAGTGATGAAGGAAACCCTTGTTCTATTATAAATATCTTCAATAATTAGCAAACAAGATGAACAAATCAAGAAAAAGCACATAGTTTAAAGACTATGTTTCTAAAAAGTTCCCCAGGATTTAGTCTGATTTTTGTTTGGGTACCTCGTTTCTCAACCCTAAATCAAGCACTTCTATTTCAGTATATATTCCAATTTAACTAAAACACTTATTTTATAAACAGAAAAGGAAATGAGTTTGAATAAGATATATTTATGCAATTACCATATCTAATAGCCAA
Source organism: Choloepus didactylus (assembly GCF_015220235.1). Taxonomy (NCBI): domain Eukaryota; kingdom Metazoa; phylum Chordata; class Mammalia; order Pilosa; family Megalonychidae; genus Choloepus; species Choloepus didactylus. Next base: position 24,889,942 of record NC_051322.1, on the reverse strand, counting down.
TTATGTGTCCTCCTTACATGAACAGATAAATAATATATGCACATACATTTATCAATCTTGTCTGTGAAGGAAAAGAGAGAAGAAATTAAAAGAAGAGCAAACTATTATATATGGCATGCAGTTTCATTACTTAATATTTACATAAGGAATGCAATATTTGTCTTCAATAAAGCTACAAATCATAAACATTTGGTTTGGACTCTTTTAGCCAAACTAAAATATACAAGCCATTTATTCTACCATTCTACCTGGCAGTCATGTTTGTTATAACTATTTACCTTATTTTGTAGAGTAAAAGGAGGGACAATGCTAAGGTTAACATAAAGCTATTAAAACATTAATTACAATAACATCAAATTAAATATTTTCTTTAAATCAGAATACCTCAGAATATCCAGGAAAAATTAGAAGTTATTGTGAGAATAGGATCAGATGTATTAAACTTCTAAAGTGTCCATTAACTAAAGCTACATGGAACTGGAAGGGGGGGAGTCCAATGACACCCGCATGAATACAAAATTAATTCATTACGATCAGTGCTACTACAATGAACACAAAATTAATTCATCACAGTGGAATACACAAAGCACTACCCACTTGTTATACCTACTGACAAAAAATAATAGGATGATTATCATCCACTGGAGTGACACATGTAGCCATGGGCACTGCCAGCAAGACAGGCACACAAATGTTTCTTTCCTGGGAGTCTACCAAGATAGTCTTGCAAAGCAGAGCTTTATCAACTATACTAAATAAAGCATAAGGTGCAAAAACCTAAATTACCAAAGGGCTTCCCTATTTTGTTGCTCCCTACTAGGGCCGGATTAGGGTGAGGCGAGTGAGGCACTGAAAGTGCAACATTTATGGAGGCACTCACTCTCAGGGTCCCGAAGTATCTGCACTTGCAGGATCACACAGCAGTACCTCCACCCAACTCTACACAGGATGCAAACCTACGCTCTAAAGCATGAGCACCTCCGTTCACTGGGGAGTCCAGGATTCCTGCCATACAGCTACAGACCATAGACCTGACTCATGCATACAACTATTACGGTCAGCTGTATTGTCCTCTCAGGAAACCTCTATGGACACCAGTCTCCTCAGAAACACCTGGAACAAGTGAATCATCCCTTAACGTCCCCTCTTCTAGTGAGGGGCACTGGCTGTTGGATTTTCTTCTCCCACATCATTAGAGAGGCAATGCCCAGCCACCTCTGACCTCAAGGGCTCAGTCTACTTTCCACTTCTATCACCAACTTAAAGACCTGCTTAGGTTTAAAGAGTGTCTTCCCCTAGTAACTTCAAGGGGATTCAGCATGTGGAAAGTTGCATACGAGAAGGTAGGTAGAGGACTATTCCCTAGAGATGACAAATTTCTCCTTGATAATGAGCCATGTGAAGTGATGTAATTTTCCCCCTCTATTTGTAAATCCCCTTTAAAGCCAGGAAATGCTTAAGTATCTGTGGGAAGCTGCTACGCATAATCCTCATGAACCTAGCTACAATATTATTCTTGTAGCAATTCTTCCTTCTTCCTTCAAAACAGGGAAGGGTCTGTTGTTTTAAATCTTCAATGATAGGCTAATCGCAGACCCTTTTACAGAACAAAACCAAGAAATACTAATCTTCATCAAGGCACTGAAAGGCTCCAACTTAATGTTACTATTTGTAAAAGAAGGAACTTATTTCCTTTGCTGAACTGCTGTCCTGCTCTTTATCCTTATTACTTAGACTTCGTGGGGTGCTAATGCTATACTAGTGCATCTGCACATCACAAGGAAGAAAATATAGGAATCTGCCACAACGTGAGAACAGAACATTATATTCCCACCTGAAAACATGGTATCATAAATGCTGAAAGTCTCAAATGAGGCAATAGGCTTAAGCAGAGAGAGAGAGCGAGAGGGACAAGTTTTAGCACAGGGTAAAGAACCTTGTAAAAGAAAATTAGAAGAGACTTTTTCTGCTAAACCTAGCTCCATTCCCATCTGTTTATGAAGAACAGAGATTCTCAAACTTGACTATACTTCAGAATCACCTGGGGAGGTTTTTAAGCTCCCCAACTTAATTGCGGGGGGGGGTTTCCTAAGCTCCCCAAGTGATTCTAATGTACAGTCAAGACTGCAAACCACTGACACGGAAGCCAGGCACCCATACACCAGGGACCGCCGAAAGGGAATTTACTCTGAGGGGAAACACATCGACGAGTAATTCCCAAGCCTGGCTGATTATTCAGATACCCACGGGAGCTGTTATAAAAATACAGGCTCCCGGCCCTACCCAAGACCTACCTGAATCAGCATCCCGAGAAATGAAGTTCAGAAATTTCTGTTTATTACAAAAATAAACCTCCAAATACATTTTGATCTTCAAGTGGGGTTGGGAACAAACGATCTGGATGAAACTCCGAAATTCCTACCCTAAACTTTATTTATTTCCAACATAAAGCTTCATGTTTAGACTAGTAATATTACCTTGCCAAAGAGTTAGGAATAGCAGGGTGAACGAGTAGAGGAGGGGAGAAGTATTTAAGAAAAAAATAAAAAGAAAAGAAATTTAAGTGTCCTCTAAGCACTCACAAGTCTGCTTCTTAAAGTGCTGATAATGAACAGTGGTGTGCTGAAAAGACCAATGAAACTAAATTTTGTACCAGTTCATTTCAGCACATCCTGTTTATATGACTATTTAACGAGTCATTCAGCCAGGATGATTTTCTGTCTGAATATGTTAATTGCCATTTTTTTTTTTTCATAGCTCTCTATTAAACAGTACAGATAAAACAGGCATGCTCATGTTTTTAGGCCCTATCGGCCTCTCGCCCTCACAGGAGTAAATAAGGGGGAACATTTTTTCTTTTAATGTTTAATTCTTTTAACATATATTGGCATTTGGGACCCCACTTCAATTCAAAAGCATATGTTATGGTTAGCATTAAAGGGAAAAATGAAATGAGGTGGTTCTCCCCCATATGCCACCAGCTTCATTATATCACAAAGAATTATCTCAAATAACAGGACAACAATGTGAAGCCTCTTGCTGGTAAATTCCCCACTTTTAGGAGGTAAGTATGGGTATCTGGGGAAATACAGGTGATAAAGAAATGGGAAATTCTTGATGCACACTGGTATTCATTTACGCTTGACTCACTTAAATTAGTGAAGTACACATCAGTGTATAATGAATACCATCAATTAACAAGAAGCCTGGAAGATCCAGGAAATGGGTGAAAGACGTAGTTAGTGGTTTTTGGATGATGATTAACAAGTGATTAAGAGAATCCTTTTTTATATTTCATTTTATCCCACAGGAAGCCCAATTTACAAATGTAAATTAATAAATAATGTCAATCCTAGAAGTGAAGTAAAAGCCATCAGTAAAAAGCCACAGATTTTTATTCACATCATTACATAATAAATCAAACCACTCTTAATATTCACTTTAGTATTTATGCAGTTTCCAATGCCTTAATTTTAATTCTGAGCATTTACTTTAAACAAATTACACATCATTATACTGCATTTGGGGGAGGGAAAAAAAAAAAACCTTAGGGCTATAACAACGCATTTTACTCTTAACTGCTTTGTGTACAAATATTAAATGGTCAAATTAATTTATTTTTGAGGGAGGAAGCCCTCCGCAGCTCCTGGACTCAAAAGGTACCAGTGATTTCTCTTTTTCAAATATGCTGGGTTCAGCTTCAAAGGGTCTGGAACTTCTCAGTGAGGCACTGCATGGCCACAAGTTGATCTCTAATGTCATCTGTTTCTTTCTGTAGCACAAGACAGCCAGGGTATCTGGGAGCTCCTGGTGGTTGCTGCTGCCTTTCCTGACTTGGGGGATGGACAAATGGCCTCTGGTCAGCTGAGGGTGCTGTCCCTCTGGGTCTGACACTTCCTTGGCCCAGGGCCAAGGGCTGCAAAGTTTCCTGGGACTTGGGAGGCCTTGGTCTTGGGGTCTCCACTGCTGCAACTTCCATAGCACATGGACAGGCAAGCTGGCTCTTTGGGACTGGATCTCCATCTTCTCTGGCCACTGCTTGGGCTCCCTTGACCTGCTCACCACAGGTTTCTCCCCAGTGTTGCTGTGGTTTGGGCTGTTTCGGTTTCAAAGGGACTGAAGAACATCTCTTGGCTCTCCTGAGGAGTGGAACACCAGACACTGGGGAAAAGGTGGCTAGTTCCTGGGGACCACCAGAGACTTGCTGCTCCCAGGAAGGAAAGGCCTGGGATTTTCTCCCCAGGACAGTATTTGAAGTACCACCTATGGATTTATTCTTTTGGGAGTGGCCCAGGGCAGGCCACCTGCAGCAGCAGTTCCTGAGTAGCTGGCCCTGCTCTCTCTGTCCCCCGACCAGACTTTGCAGAGATGTTGAGCTCTCCAGTAGGCTGCCTTTCAGTAGCTGAAGAGAATCCACCAAATGGGGTCTAGGAAAGAACCCGGCATGTGAAATAAAGTTCTTCCTGACAGGGATTTGAGTGTCTGGGTGTGTCTGTAGGACCCTTGGGGCTGCTGTCTTGGTGTGGCTTCCTTCTCTGGGATAAATGCTCACCCCCATCAGCTGAGTCTCACTGAACTCATCTGGTGATGATCCCGGGTCAGAAAGCAGCCTGACTGGGTTTCTCCAGGCCCACTGAGGCGTGGGAGAAGCCTTCTGCAATTCTTCAGAGTGGGGGAAAGTGGCTTTTACCATGGGGACCTGCATCTAGGTCCACCCAACGGCAGATGTGTGATGCTTTCTGGTTATGGGCTTCTCCCAGGCCTGGTGTATCATGGTCGGCTCCTGCAGGACGGCCGCAGACTCTCCAGCAAGCTGGGACTGTAGTCCAGAGCATCCCCTTCTCCTTGTTTTCAATGGCTTTTTGTCATCTAAAATTTTTCATAAATGAAAATGAAGTAACCAAAAATATGAACTCCAGTGCAAAGGCTTATTGGTCTTTGTACCTCATTAAGGGGACTTTATCGATCACATTTGTTCTTTTGAGTTGCAACTAACACTGCTTGGAAAAGGACAGGTTGGGTTTTAAAAGAGACAGATACGACCTAAAGGGAACACATTTTACCGTAGTGAAATAAACTGAGGAAACAGTTTGCAGATTAAAAACCCCTTGAAAGGAAGCATCATCTTTGGGGAAAAAAAAAAAATCTTTGCTGAGGAAAACAGCTGGAAACAGGAAGCTTTTGTGCTTTCATCCTGCTGGCTTTGATTCCACTGCATTCCCATATCATGAAAAGGCAAAGAGTCTGATTTCAGCTGTGATTTTTTTCAACAGAAGGGGGAAAGGCTTTGTGGATTGTGAGCCACCCCGTCGGAAACCCACTCCCCGCCCCCATCAAGCCAACACTAACAATGAAGTGGAAAAAAAAAGAAATAACAATAGATAAGTAGCAACTCAAAAATAGTGTTTTATATGTTTTAACAGTGAAAGAGAAATACTAGTTATAACAATATTTCCCTCAGCAAATCTCCTATAAATTTGAAATCCCCATAAGTGAAAAAAACTAAGCAAGATAGATACACTATAACAGGTTTTCTTTTCTCTACAGTTGTTTGTGATTATTTTCATTACCGATAAAAAGGGTTAGATGCTCTTTTCCACCTGGGTCCTCCTCAAGTCCCTTATGTCCTTATAATCTAAAGTCATTGAATTCTAGCTTTCACTATATTCAGATGTATAAAGTCCTTAAACTTACCTGTTAGCATCTCATACAGATTTTTCCCCACTGGCATCTTGAAAATATTTTTATTAAGTTTACCACGACATTTAAAGGACAATGTAGCACAGTAAAGGAAGCTTGGATTAGAAGTTTAGATCACCCTTGGTAACCAGAAAAAGAGGCAGCTCAATAAACAGATCATACAAACCTAATACACCCAACTCACAACTTATTCTTCTGTTGCTATTTTGGGATGCCCTTTAAAGCAAGGATTACAAAGCCAGACAATACGGGGAAACGTAAACATAAAACTCAGGTTTTGAAAACTGCAACCAATGGCATCATAAATAGTGTATCAATGACACCTCATATTCCTCACAAAGATGAAATGATTTGCATACAAGTTAAGAAAAGGAACTTACAGACAAGTTCATATAAATTAAGAAAATTAACTAATTCTTTTTCCTAAAGCTGTTCTTAATAGACATGGAAATTTTACAGCATAAGAGGTTTCAAGCAGGAAACATACAACGAACATTAACTTCATCTTAACAGGCAGCTTAAAAGTAGGTATCTTTAGATACTCAAACTTACAGTGGAATACTTTGATTCCATGGTAACATTTCAATTTCTAAAAAATGTCTACTGCTGACACTTGCTATGTGCCTCTTCCCTATAAATGGATATTAATTGCTTTTGATATCCTTATCTTTTCTGAATATCTTTTATTTGAACTATCTTGCTTAGTTACTAGTGAAGCATAGTTTAATTAGAATCTTCAAGTGAGGTTTAGACAAAACATCTCTCAAATAGGAATGACCCTCAACAACAAAAGAAAATAAAATGGTTATGTGTGCCAAATTTTGAAGATCCATTTCCTTGTAGGATATAATGCAAAGATTAGTAGACACAGAAGATTCTGATCACCATTAATTCCTGGAAATTCCAAACTAGAAAGGTTTGATTCTGGATTCTTTGTGTTCTTGGCATCATTAAATTCAGGGTCATTATCGTCATCATCATTCCTATCACCAACCTTCTTCTGCTCTTGTGCACAGAATTTTCACATATTATTTCATTCATTCTGAAAACAAGCTAAAAACAGGCATTCTCCTCCTTATACCACTGATAGGTAAACCGAGGCCAACAGAGGTTGAGCGTCCTGACCACGGTCACGGAGATATTAACAATAGGGTCCAGGTCTATGGCAGAGCTCCTTGGGACACTCCATGAATGAGAACCCAACCCTGACTCACAACCCCCACCAATACAAGATAATAATCAGCATAAGTACCGTAATTTCCAGGTTAAGTTACAGAATTCTCGTTATTCCTAGCATATTCCCAGGGAATTCAGTTTAATTAGATAATAACAGTATTATAGCCCTGTAGACTCGATAACATTCAGCAGGGAGCAGTGAATGGCATAGTCAACTTTTCTTTGACATCTATTCTAATTCCCCTAATGTAGTCTTCTCTCCTCCACTACTGTTAGTATGTATTCATTTCACAATGCTTATTGAGCACCTATTAGGTACCAGGGCCATTGTCAAGAACAGAAGTGTGAATCCATAAATGCTGCTCCCATGAAGTCTGCTTAAAAGATAAGCAACATACACATGGGGAAAAAGGGAACTCACATCTGTCGTGCATCGAGGGGGATTGAATCTTTCCCATGCTTATCTCTTTGAATCCTTATTACAATTATGTGAGGAAAGAAACTGAGCCTCAGGAAGAAATTACGAGTTTTGCCTAAGGTTCCATAAATTTGTGATTATAAGACCTGAGATTCATGGCTGTCTAACTATAAAGCGCATACATTTCTCACCACATCACAGTGTCTCCTTTATGGAACGATAATACAAGGTAGGAAGTTAAAAACATTCTGTAAAAAAATTCAGAAAAAGTATTACATGCATTCATTCAGAAGAAGGAGTGATTATTTCTCCATGTGAAGAGTGGTAGTTACTAATAAAACCTCTGTGGTCCAGACACTCTTTGGAAAAACAGAAACCAAAAACTATTATTTGAGCAAACAAGTTCAATCACTGAAGTTATAAGTGAGAATACCATGTTTCCTCAATGCTTTACAGAAAATATGAATATGACAAACTATTTAGTCCTTTTCTTATAATGTTAATCCATTTAAGCTTTAACTTAGAAACATACAAGATGAGACAAATCACTGTACAGCCAAACATTGGTATCAATACAAAAAAATAAATTAAAACACACACACACACAAAAATACACTGACAAGACTGTAATATTTTTGCTTACCCAGTATTTACTGCCCCACTCTGCATTTACCCCATACACAGTATGCCCACACAGCTTTCAATTCATTTTGTCTATTGGTAAAAGGCACTGCAGTACCAACTTTAAAAACCAATCTGATGTGTAAACTCAGAATTTAATCTTACAACATAGCCTAACATAGACATAATAATTGTAATAGTCCCTAGATTGTAAGCTCTTACAGCAGTTAACTCTATCCCTGAATTGTAATGCCTATCTCTAAACTTTGAGATGCTGATCCCTTAGCGTATAACCTGATTGGTCTCTGGAACAATGCGTATCTCTGAGACACCTGAAACTCAGAGCTAGAGCTCGGCAGATATGAATGTCAGTATTAGAGCATACAGCCACTGTTAAAAAAAAAAAAAAAAAAAGATGAAAAAGAGCCCAGACTTCAATTATGATATGAATGAAGCAGGTCTGGTTAAGACCAGGGCAAGCCAGGCCAAAGGGTAAAGGTCAAAACTGACTGTGTTTTAAAACTTCAACTTCCATATGAGACCAAGGGAAGAGATATCTATTTGGTACAGGATCTAAATTTTCTAAACGGTACAACTCTACAGTTGATTTGTTCAAACACCACAATTGCATGGAACTTTAAACAGGAAGTGAGATACGGTAGGTTAGTATAGGCTGGAGTGAAATAGTGACACATCCCAGAGTAATTTGGGCAGATAATAAAAAATATATTTACAGCCTCCCCCCTCCCCAGCCCCAAGGATCTGGGGGAAGGTGCGGAAGGGTTGGACTTCCTCACCTGGACTGGTGTTAATGTTGTCACAAACATTGGGACTGGCGGTTTGATGTGCTGAGCCCTTGATCGTGGGACATGCATTTATGAAGCTCGTTACTGCAAAGGAGAGGCTAAACTTGCATATAATTGTGCCTAAGAGTCTCCCCCTGAGTACCTGTTTGTTGCTCAGATGTGGCCCTCTCTCTCTCTCCAACTGAGCCACCTCGACAGGTGAACTCGCTGCCCTCCCCTCTACGTGGGACCCGACTCCCAGGGTTATAAATCTCCCTGGCAATGCAGAATATGACTCCTGGGGATGAATCTGGACCTGGCATCATGGGACTGAGAGTATCTTCTTGACCAAAAGGGGGATGCAAAATGAGATGAAATAGTTTCAGTTTCAGTGGCTGAGAGATTTCAAATGGAGTCGAGAGGTCACTCTGGTGGACATTCTTATGCACTATATAGATAACACATCTTAGGTTTTAATGTATTGGAATAGCTAGAAGTAAATATCTGAAACTACCAATCTCCAACCCAGCAGTCTGGACTCCTGAAGACAATTATATAATAATGTAGATTACAAGGGGTGACAGTGTGATTGTGAAGACCTTGTGGATCATATCCCCTTTATCTACTGTATGGATGAGTAGAAAAATGGGAATAAAAACTAAAGGACAAATGGGGTGGGATGGGGGGATGATTTGGGTGTTCTTTTTTCACTTTTATTTTTTATTCTTGTTCTGGTTCTCTCTGACATAAGGAAAATGTTCAGAGATAGATTGTGGTGATGAACACATAACTATGTTATCATACTGTGGACAGTTGATTGTATACCATGGATGATTGTATGGTGTGCGAATGTATTTCAATAAAACTGAATTTAATTAAAAAAAAAAAAAAAACAATCTGAGTATTAAAACAAAATAGACTTCCTCTCCCATATTTGGTAGGAAAGCCCTAATTCAAATGCTCCAAGCCTCCCCTAAGAACAAGCAATTATAAGGTGCAGAAAGGCTATGGTTTTAAAACAACATGCTAATCCTAAATAGTGCCTTGGTAAAGGAAAACTGCCAAGATGTTGGCATAATGCCCAGTGATCCGTCTTACCTACAGTAATAAAACTGCCCTAATAAATGTGAGCAAGACAGTTAGGATACATTTTGAAGTAAGGTTACTGGCATTTTTTTTTTCCACCTCACCATTCCCTAGAAGAACAAGCCAGACCTATTGAGGCAAAACACGGCAGATGGTAACCCAGCCCAGTACCAAGAGCAGCTAGTCAATCCAAAGAATTCACACAAAAATAAGGCAAGATGTTCAATGATTTATAGCCCTGGTTTCACTTGATAATTATGGAATCCTACTCTTCCACAATGACATCTTTTTATTGTAGTATGCTGGGTAGCTAGTTAAGGTATCTAAAAACAGTATGTTGAGATGTGATGATTAATAATAAAATAATTTAAGATTTACTGTCGTTGTTATAGCTAACACTCATGCCAGGCACTCTTGTAAGCAATTTACAAGAAATGACTTATTCAGTTTTCCTAACAATTCGATAAAATTTTGACCGACATCATACAGATGAGGAAACTGAGAACTTGTGACTAGAACAAAAAACCATACCATGGAGAATCAACTTTCAAATCCATAAATTATGGTATCAGAGTGGATTTAATCTAAAGATTATTAGCAAAATAAAAAACAAAATGCATTTACATTGCAAGAACTCTGCACCATCCAGCTGCCTGAGTTCTAGACCCAGTTGTTGAATGGGTTAGGTAGATAAAGACACCTCTTTTCTTCATCTGGTATAAAATTAAGGAGTTGGCTAAAAGCTGGAAAATTTGTTCTTCTAGTTTTAGAGATTTCAGATTCTGAGGATAAACTCTTAAATATCACTTTTACTTAAAGACCAGATCTTTTATTGTTGTTCCAGATCTAGAAATACTGAACACTTGCAGTGAAAATCAAACAGCAGCAGTTTTCTCACTGGTTCAATGATCCTCAAACCATGTGATTCTACTATAAATCTGCACTTCCTCTATTTGCAGAAAAAATTAAGCTACTTTCTGAAAAGTGTAACTCCAGCAAACCAGGAGGAGCTGTGGCTGCAACTTTCCAATTTCCAGGCAGGATTGGACTTTTGATGAAAAGATAATCATTCTCTGATCAGGTACCTGATTGTAAAACCGTTTTCTCTTTTTACAAGATGAAGCCAATTCTATGCAAAAACACCAGCTATAAGCACCCAGTAAAATGCCCACATGCAGGCAGAAACACACACACACACACACCCCTCAAAGATAGTTCCACAGGCAAGCATACATACATTCATTTCAAAACAATTATTCAAATTACCTTTTCTTTTTTCCTTACCAAAGAGTCACATGCTTCTTCTATGCGGTTGAGCAGCAAATTAATAGACAACCACACATGTGAGGTAAAATGAGCATCTTTACATCTGTACAGCAACAGCAATGGTGGCAGATGCAAAGGCAACCACCAAATTCCAATCTAAGTGGAAAAATGGGGGGAGGTGGGGGGTGGATTCTGGATGTATTGTGTGTGTTGGGGCAACCTGTTGAATAACTGATTGGGCCCAAGTATAACTGTTGATGAGTGTCCCTCAACTTCCCATCCCTAAAAAAGAGCTGGGCTGAAATAGCCCTCCTGACCATTCACTCCAGTAAGATGGACAAACTGACCCATGTGATCTGTAAATAGCTAAGACCACGAGTCAACACTGAGGCAAACTTGGCACCTATCATGTTCCATCCTCAAGCTGATACCTGAAACAGAGACAGAAACAGTGGAGGTCAAGGAAGTCTCCTCCAGATCACCGGTGGCACACGTTAGAGGTGTGTGTGGGTCTTTACCCCCCAACACACACAATGCACCCTAGAATCCCCCCCCCACCCCACCCCCACCAACAAAATACCTCTTGGACTTCTCCTTAGTATATTATATGTGCAACTTCCATTTTCTCATTCTTATGTAAGGTGAAACTAGAAAGAGCATCTTTAAAGAGCACTGCCCTTTTTAATTAATCAGTAGCACAGTCCAGGTAAAATGAGCAAGGGTACTAGGTAAATTGAGTCTCCGAATCATTCCACTCCCCTCCTCTAAACAGACTGCCATTCCTAAATCCTCCTAGGTGATAGCATTTCTGTTGCTACCACTTTTGAGAATGGTTGGGGAATGCCAAATATTTTGTTAAATTGTCAAATTTAATTATTATCTCCAATGATGACAAAAAGTATACCCTTATATCTTTCCTCTCTAAATATGATCATGCTAATATCTTAGAAATACTTGTTGAGCAGGTACTATGAGCCAAACACTGTTTGAAATGTTTTAGATGTATTAATTCATTTAATTCACATAACCTTATGAAGCAGATACTTGTATTCGCCTCACTATACAGAAAAATTGAATAGTGCTTTGCCCAAGGTTAGGAAGTGGCAGAGCTCGGCTTTAAACCCACAGTCCATGCTGGCAAGCCCACCTTTCCTAGCTTACACTTGCTTTCTGATTTTAAAATACCAGAAATGTATATTTCTGTGAACACTTTCATTCCTTATATTCTCAAGAACACTTAGTAACACAATGCAATAACAAAATTACAATGCATGCTAGGCACTAGAAGTCCTCATTTCACAATCCCCAAAAGAAATTTGCTTACTTTTTTTCAATTATGTTCTGACTTAAGAAAATCCAAACAGAATTTAAATTGTTTTTCGATTAACTGTTAAACAGATTATCTAAAGTAAAACATAGGGTAATCCTCTCTCAAAAATCATTGGAAGACATCTGAATATTATTAAATCTTAAATATTTTAAAAAGGAAAAATACTCCATTTCTGAGTTCAATACATTGCTGACCCTTGAATAATTCACCCCAAAGATTAGACTACTTAGAATTAAAATCTATCCATAGATGTCTTACTTCTATAAGTACCCAAGGAACATTAAGAATTTACTTACTATCCCCGAATATTCTGGGTTTCCAAAAGCAATGTTAGACACAGTGCAGGTTTTTAAATGCTATTGCCTGTGAATACAAAGCTTTGGTATTATCTAAGTTATTTTCTTCACTGCTAAAACTACAGTTACTAAGCGCAAGCAGAAACAGCAACAAAACACACACACACAGCTGAGATGCTGGTACACTATTCCTTCAGTCTTAATTCACTGTATAGAAAACTATACTCAGAAAGTATTTGCTATTCCCTGCAAAATAGCATGTAGTAGAAGTCCTCGTAACAGTAAACCAGTTTGAGTTCTTTGGGGAGACTGGAGAGGTGAGAGAATAATCCCCTCTAAAATATAGTGTAAAGGCTACTCAGGTCATCGGGGTGAAATCTCTAATAGCTTAATGTGACATCCAAGCGGTTCCATCCAAATCCTCAGTCCTTTTGCAATAGAGCAAAAGAGGATTCCCTCTAAGTTGACACCATTCCTCAAAATCTTATACTATTAAAACCCTTATATATCCTTCAAATTTGTCTCCAGCAGGAATTTCATTGAACCAGACATAGATGGAGGTCTGAGCCAAAAATAAAAGGCAAGGAAAAAAAAAAAAAAATCACAGGAACTTACAATGTTAGTACTCCAGCCAGGGAAATTCGTTTAGTAATCAGTCCCTATCTTCACCCTGAAACACATTTTCTAAGAGTTGAAATAACAACCTTCTTGGAATTCTTCATACATTAAAATGACTGGAAAAATATCAAAAGCAATCATTCTAAGGAATAATTACAAGAACTGAAAGCAAAACCAAAGATTTTTAACCAACACTAGCCTTCCACTTTCTCACATTGTTTTTCTCTTTCATATTTGTCTCCCTTAAGTTTCTCCTAAACAAAGGCCAAGTCTCTCCTCAGGTTCTAAGCAGTGTCACTTAGTAAGACCAACAATAACCACATTTTCTGACTCAAGATTAATGGTTCAATGTCATAACCTGAAGCTCCAGATATAGCCCTCAGACTGCCCCACAGACTGACAATCACAGAGAAGACAGAGGAAGATTTCATTGTGGTATTTCTCCAAAAAGTTATGCAACTCTTAGGCATGTTGATAGATACAAAAAAAAAGCAGAAATGTTTATAATACTCCACATTACTTTCTCACATATATGTATACAGCTTGATAGAAATTTTTAATCAATTTAATATCAAAGTATTACATGAATTCAAGATTCTACACCAGGCATTTCAATCTGGAAGCTTTTTTAATAGGCGGCAGCCCACAGTCAAAAATGTCCAGTGATTCAACTTCTGAGCAGAGAATTCGGAAGTAGATAAATCAAACGTTTTAATCAAAATACAAGTTACATAAATATTTACTTCTGCTTGCCTCTTCCATATGAATAGGAAGTACTTATTTCCCCCCAAACATATTTGGTGATCAAAACTCTGAAATGCAACTTCATGAACTTTCAAGGTTTGTGAATTGAGATCAACATTTAAGGAAACTTTCTTTTAAAGTGCCTTCCTTGTCACTCTCCTGTGTTTCATGGAAACAGAGCACAGGGTAATGATGACAGCAGATTTTCATTTATTTGTATACCCTACACCAGTCAATAGAAGGGGAAATGATATTGGCTGTGTATTTATGAGTTACATTAGAAATTTGAACAATAGCAGACCTTTACTGAAACAAAAATAAAGTATGAGTCAACAAGGTCTTTGCCAAACAGAGGTCTCAGGACAGCTTTTTTTTTCGGCCTTCTGGGAATACTACTCCAATAATCACAATAAAAGCAGGACGTGCCTCATTTCCTTCAACCGCTCAACATACCTCTCTTGGAGATGTTTGTAAATTTCCTTCCTCTACGCATCAAACTGGCAAACTGTCGTCATTTCTTTGGGGTAATAATATCCTGTTGATGTCTGGATAGATCTGTTTTGAGTGTTTCCTCCACATAACACATATACTTTTGATATTATTTTTCAACACAATGCAGTAAATTATTTTTCAACATATTTGAGCACAGTTCAGCACAGTAGGATTGGATGTAATAAAGGGCCAGACAATTTAATAAAAGGCTAGTTTTGCCTTTGAATTTACAACCTAGATTTCGGTAATAAAGTAATTTCAATAGTAAAAGCCTTCTCTGCTTTTTCAGAAGCTGAAAATGTTTATGTACAATAGTTTAATAATGTAAGTTTTCATTCAATTTCCATCTTGGAGCTTTGGAAATTTCACACCGCAAAAGAGAAATCTTAATGTTAAAAACCTAACTTGTGAAAAACAGCAACATTTTTTTTTACTGGATATATAAATCGCACCAAGCACTTTGAAAGTAGAGTTCTAAACTCTTTCCAGAAGTTTAAATATACCGTAATCTCAGTAAAAATATGCTGAGTGATTAAAAACTTTTTATCTAAATAAAAAAAATGTTTTTTAAAAACTTAAAATGTATTTGGACCTGAGAGTATTTCTTGGACAAAGAATTTTTACCTAAACTAAATAATTCTTGGCAGAATTACATTTCTCAATAAAGTTGTATGCTGTACAGGGGAAACTATATAGCATGAAAATTTTGAAAAATAGTACTCAAAAAGTCAAATAAGACCAACTCTCAACCAAAGTAGTCTGTACTTAAACATGCATTCTGGTTCCAAAGACAGCAAAAGGTAAAATGCTAAAGAAAATTGATCATCACTGCAAAGCACTAGATCTGAGCCAAACCAAATGGCATGTACCATGCACTGTAATTCCAGATTGCAGATATACCATACTTAGCACTCAGTGGTGAAATAAGAATCATGAACATGAAGAACATTGAATTTCATTAGTAATCCAGAGACTACAACTTTCAGAAAGAACACAGACCCCATTTTTCAACTACCAAATTAATAAGATAAACATAATGGAAGTGGCACAGCCTTCCTGGATAGCAATTTGGCAAGACATGTGAAGAGACATTTACCTAGGAAACCATCCTAAGAATATGCTTTCTTGCAAATGCAGACAAGTTTTTATGTTCAAAGATGACCAAGACAGTGGTTAGCAATGGGAAACTGTTTAAATAAATTATGGAAGATCCATAGGATGGAATATTATGATGTTTTTAAAGATCACGCTTTCAAAAATATTTAAGGACAATGGGAAATGGTCATGGTAAAACGTTAAGTCAAAAAGCAATTACACAAATTTCAGCTAAAGTGCCTAAAAACAAAAACAGACTAGAATCGGCACAGTCACGAAAATATTAACACTGGACATCCCCAAAAAGATATATTTTAATCAGAAAAAAAATAAAATGAAAATAAAATACACACACACATATAAATACATAGAATGATCCCTTACTACAAGGATCTCAGAATCTACTATTCAAAATTAATTAAAAGAAAGTGGGAATACGGAGTGGAATACATAAATGATACAAGAATGACAGAATGTTGATAATCATTTAAGCTGTCTGATGGATACCTGGAGGTTTATTCTACTCTCCTATTTATTTTTGGATGTTTTTAACTTTTCAAAATAAAAGGATAATTAAAAGACAAGGAAAATGTCATAAACTTCATAAGAGTTAGACAAATAAACAGTATAAAAGTTCAGAGATAAGAAAGATGACTTCTGGAAGAGGTGCTGGCACCTCGTGAATAGTTAGTCAGATTTCAACACTCAAATTAAGTGTTTGAGGGTAGGAGTGAGTAAAACAAGCAAAGCTATACCGGGGAAAGGCAATTGGCCTTAATCATCAGGCCAGTGAATAACCAGTAACAAATTCCTGGAATTTAACATGCCTCTAATATTAGATGAAATCCCCTGATAGAAAATAAAGAGGCATCACCTCATGCATTTCATTTAGGCTGTGATTCCCCCAATGAGTCAGCATTTCGCTTATGCAAATGCTCACCTGGCGGAAAGAGAATAAAAAACTACCATTGACTATTAGTGCAGACTTCTGGTCCCAAACTTGGTCATTGAAGTAAAACTACTCCTTTGGTCAGCTATTCCTGGCTTATTCCCATAAATTCTTTATTCTCACTGGACAAAACCTCTCTGAGATCTAGGCATGATGAAGGGTGGAAGACAAAGGGCTCATTTTTAAAACACGGTACTCATTCCATATCCTTCCCAGCCCTCAGGTTTTTTTGTTTTTTTTTTTTTAACATCAATAGCCCATCTTCATATAAATGTATGATTTTGTAACACTTTAGGTACCACAATGTCTGCGTGGATCTAAGTCAGAATAAGCATTACACCAAACAGTAAAAGTCTAGTTTTCCTAACCAGTATCTTCTTGAAAAATGAAAACCAAAACAAAACGATTTTATACTTAGAACGTTCCCACAAATATATAAATACTCTCAAAGCTGCCATTTAGATTACAAATGCACTCCAGTTTGTTAATGAAAATTTTCATGACTTCCTACTATAAATCTGGATTTGCAATAACCTTAAATGGTTACAAGATATCATTTTTCTTTCACCTATTTAAGGAAAAAAAGCTATTTGCTCTGAAGTAATGTTTCAGAACATAAATAACAGTATTTTAAAAAATTTTAAAACAGGTCCACAACATTTGATAACTCTCTATCTCTTCTTTCTCTAAATAACAATCTCTAAAATCTTTCCATTCTCTTTAAAAATATATACACTTAAAAGATTGAGGCTAGCCAGCCAGGATTACTGATAGACCCTGTTAATGCTAATTGAGTTAGCATAAACATGTAAATCCTCTTGTATAGAAGCCTGGCTTTTCCTTACTTTTCCAAGACCAAACTGTAATCTGCAAAGATAAGTAAGATATATGTTCTTGATTTGATTTTGCATGTAAATTCTTTCACATAGATAAGCTCTTATGTCTGGATATGTATTCCTCCTCTGAAAGATCAAAGATCATTCTTCAAACACCAGGTTTCTCTCCAATCTTCCAATGCTCCTCAGATTTCTCCTCTCTCTTTTCCCCTTTGCTCATGTTCTCTGAATAGCACCAAATTAATGAATACTGACAATCTTCATAACTATTTTGATGGCATCCTGTGGTGACAATGCAACAACAGCAGTATTATGGCACCAAGCAACACAGTCTCCATGTTTACTTCCTGATAGGGACTCAATTACTGAGCATGTGTTTGAAATAATACTCATGCACGCACGCAAACACACACACAACAATCACACACACCACCCCCACTGGCCAGCACCTATGACCAAGGAGAAGTAAAGACCTGAACAACAATTCAGTGAAGATGAGAAAGTGGTGACACATTAATCCAAATAAATCACTATATACAAAAATAAAAAAATTCGTAGTTGCTAATATCTCAATGCTAAAACTGGTTCTTAAAAGGTCCAAATACAATGAAAGCCTTTTCCAGAATGAACTTTGCACCAAGCAACCTTAGCTTTTAAAAGAAGCAGCTTTTTGTAAGTTTAAAAAGCAGCAAATGAACAGATTAAAAAAAAAAAACAACACGGTTTTGTAAAAGGGATAAATATAAAAATATATTGAGGCACAAAGCAATTGATGTTTATTATTTACTTTTTAGTTATAATAGTTATATATTTTATACAATATAATCATATATTATCTGCTTTATGGATAACATACATGTAATATATAAGTTATTACTATTTATGTTATTGACATATTACATTAACTGAATATTAATGATGGGTCAGGCACAGTGCTAAGTGCACAATAAAGTACTTTAAATACTCCTTTTTTTAAGGATAAAAACAACCTCAACAACATTAAGAAACCTGCCTATATTTAGAGGCAGACTGTAAACCCAATAAAGACAGTTGTCTCTTGTTAGGCCCTGTGTCACCAACACTTAACATAAATAATGGCCAATAAAAGGAGCTGAACAATAATAAAGGACGTAAGACAGACAGGTAGGTAGATGGGAAGGGAAAACATTAGATAGAGAGTCCAAGGAGGGAAGAGAGCACAGATTACAAAACTCACAGGAAGAAATGACCTCACCACATAGGGTATGGTCAGATTAATTCACCCATTCATTCAAACATTTATTGAGTGTTTACAATGTTGTAGGCACTGAGCTAAGGGTAGCAATATGCCTGAGATATAAGCTCTAAAGATTTGAGCCTGATTCCTCAAGGAAAAAAAAACAAAAAACAAAAAAAAAACAGTTCAATCAGGAAAACTAAGCACCTCAGTAGGTGTGGTAACTATTAAGGCAGCCATATGCCCCAGAGGACAAGAGGAAAAAGAGGAGGAGAAACCACACTATTCTTGAGGGTTAAGAAAAGCTCTCCAAAACTTGTTGCTCTTAGCTGAGTTTTGAAAAACAAGAAAGAGTTACGTGAGGAGCATATGGTCCAGAGTTCAAGGCTTTAAAGAGGCTGTGCTGGGTTGAAACTCTTATGGACTCCAGAAGAGCCATGATCTTTTAATCCAATTCTGTGGGGTGGGACCTTTTGATTGAATGTTTCCATTGAGATGTGACCCACCCAACTGTGGGTGAGACCTTTTGATTAAATTATTTCCATGGTGGTATGAATCCACCCATTCAGGGTGAATCTTGATTAGTTTACTGGAGTCCTTTAGGAGAGTCCACAGAGAGAAGGAGCTCACAGAAGCTGAGAGAGACATTTTGGAGAGAAGCTAAGATATGCCATCCAGAGTTTACCCCCAGGAAAAGCTAAGAGCTGACACAAACCCAGACGCTTCAAGATGCAGACAGAAGCATGTTTGGAGATGCTAAGCTAAGAGATGAAGCCCAGCATTTGCCCCAGAGAAGCTAAGAGAGGACTCCCAGATGCTTAGAGAGAAATGCCCCAGGAGAACCAAGCAGAGAGCTGAGAGAAGCAACGAGAGACAGAAGCCCAGAGACATTTTAGAGAAAGCCATTCTGAAACACAACCCAGGAGCAAAGGACCAGCAGACACCAGCCACGTGCCTTCCCAGATGACAGAGGTGTTTTGGATGGTATTGGCCTTTCTTAAGTGATGGTATCCTCTTGTCGATGCCTTAGTTTGGACACTTTTATGGCCTTAGAAACTGTAAATTTGTAACCTAATAAATCCCCTTTATAAATGCCAATCCATTTCTGGTATTTTGCATAACAGCAGCTTTAGCAAACTGAAACAGAAGTCAAGCAGTGGAAACACAGAAGCATGTCAGTTTGACATAATGTTACTAGCAACCTTAACATGGGAGTTTTGGGAGTGTTTAGAAGCCAGATCATGGCACATTATATAGAGAACGAGGTGTGAGAAAACTTGACTGTGAGAAGGAGAGAGAACAAAATGAGAATGGAAGTTAGTCTCAAAATTGTTATCTGTGTGTATGTGTTTAATTTTAAGGCATAAGAAACTTGAGCATATGTAAATGTTAAAGAACCAGAGGAGAATAGGAGGTTTGTGATTCAGGAAAAAGAGGGAAAAAGATTCCTGGGGAATGTACAGGAAGTAAGAAGATGAAGATAATAAGGATGAGACTAGTACATGTGGCTTGATAATGGAAAAGTTAGGTTGTTTTAAAAGAAGTTTCCATTGAATGTTGGTGACAAAGGACAAATTTGAAAGGGTCATGTAATAATAGTTGTAATTCAGTGATGAGTCACAGAGCAGGGTTTTGGATAAGAAAGGTGTGAGGAGATTGCTTCCACTGTTTTCTAGCTCTCTAACCTTGAACAAGTCATTTGATCTCAACATCTTCATAACTGCTTGAGCTTTTTTTGTGTGAAATAACATGTCTGCAAACATAGTAACCAGTTCAAGTAAGATGCTCACTAAATTTCAGTTTACTCTAATTCTAAAATAATATACTATCATTAAAAAAAAACTTCATAATCAAAATGATGAGAAAGATAGAGCTTCTCATTGGCTGAACTCAACCAAAACACCAATAGAATGGGACCTTGCCTTAGAGGTTAGCTACTTAGTGCACAGAGCAGAAGGGAAAGTGGTTCTGGAAGGCAGGTGGAGAAAAGCAAAGCAGGGAATCACTATGTTGACCATCAGAAGAGGAAATGATTAAAATTCTAAATAGTGATGTTAGGGAAGCCCTTATTGATATGATATTTGAATACGGTTTGAGAGGTTACGGACCCAACCATGGAGAATCAGAAGATAGAATGTTCCAGGCAGAGATAATAACAAATACAAAGACTCTGAAGTGGAATGTGCATGGTGTATTTGAGGAACAAGAAGAAGAGAGGTATGACTGAAGTGAAGGGAATTGGAAACTAGTAGGAGACATCAGCAGAGAGCTGTCTGGGGAGTAAGCTCTTTGGCTTTGACTCTGCATAAGGTGGGAGGTCACTGAACTGTTTCGAGTAGAGGAGTGATAACATCTGACTTAGGTTTTGTAGAACATTGCTCTGTTACAAACAGGTTAACCAAGTTCAATCGCTGAAGCAGGCAGTTTAGTTGGAAGACTATAGCCAGAATGCTACAAAGTACTAACAGTAGAGGAATGAGAAGTGGTCGAATTCATGGAAGGTAGAGCCTTGCGGTAGATTCTTCTAATAATAGCCCCTACACCTCACTACACCCATGCTTTTGTGGAATTTCCTGTCACTGTGACCCTGGCTAGGCCATAACTTGCTTTGGTCAACAAGACATCAGCAGGCCTAATATAAGCAAAGATTTGAAAAGCACTTGCTCCTTGGATCTGTTTTCTTTGCTGCTGGTCACTCTAACACCATGATGTGAAGAAGCCCAGGCTAACTCCTGGAGGATGAGACCATGTAGAGCAGAAGTGAGCTAATCCAGCTGATGGCCCCCTAGACCAATCTGCCCCCCTACCCCATCTGCCAACCAGCTGCATCTGTGTGACTGAGTGACCTCAGGTGAGATTAGCAAAAGGACTACACAGCTGCACTCAGCCCAAACTGCTGAACCACAGAATCACGAGCAAATAAAACGGCTATTGTTTTAAGCCACTAAATTTTGGGATTGTTTGCTATGTAACAACAGATAACTGAATATAAGTGAACAAAATTTATGAAGACTTTGGATAAAGGATGCAAGAGAAAGAGGAGTCACAGACAATCCCCAGATTTCAGGTTTGAGAAATTGGAAGGATGAAGTTGTCTTTAACTGAGATGAGAAGGCAGACAATCTAGCAGATTAGGGATAATAACTAGAGGATTTATTAAAATATTCAGCATAAGCAAAGCTACATATTCTTTTGTTTAGATGGGCAGTAAAGCAATAGTGACTCCTCAAAGATACATGCATTTAAGAGACAAATATCAGCTGCAATCAGGAAGGTTTCGCTGTCCATGCCATTGTGGGCTAGGGCTTTCCCCTCTCTCCTCTGTTTGACCCTGGATGTTGAGGTTGGGCATGTCCAGTAATTTGAAAGAAACAAAACTACAATAAATGATCATTTTATAAGTTTCTATGTATCTATTATCCTCCAAATAATACTTTATGCATGCATAACTTTTCAGCCCAGCTTAAGTGATAACATGAATTAATGGCCTACCCATAAGTACTTTGCTGAAATAGATTGAATAACTGCTTCATTATTCAGAAACTGAAGCTGAGACGTCTCTTTATTTGCTAAGTCTATAAAGACTTCTGGAATGCATGGAGGTCATCTTCCCTAGATTCCCAACAATAAGATGATCTGTTCTCTGTTATATAAAATGTTTGTTTACAGTAAATGCTAACTCATCAGGTACAGATAAGTATAGTGAACTTAGTTCTGAGACCGAATTTTCTACAATTTCACAGAAAAGAATATCAAAAACTGTTGTAACGCACTTGGCAAAATGTAACAAGATCTATAAAAACTGCATATAGGAGAATATAAACAAAAAAGTTAATTTGTAGAGAGGTATGTAAATAACCAAAATGATCAAAACATAGAAGAGAAATGATGATAAGTCAAAAATGTAACTCTAGATAACCATTAAAAATTATAGAATCTAAACTATAAGAGTGCACCATACAGCATATATCAAAAAAAAAATGGTAAAGGAACACGAAAAAGGATGTAAGCACTAAATAAAATTACATTTTGATTCCTTTTAACGATCCAATAGAACTGTGTGCTTGTATTGGCATGAATAAACCCGAAAAATAAAACTTTTGTGATATATATGTAGGTACTTGACAAAAATAAACTTGATTTGGTAATAAAAATAGATTTAATAGTTACTGGAGAACTTTTTACTGTATATCAGACAGATATACAGGAAAAAAGAAATAGAAAAAAAGAAAAAAGATATGGCAGGGTCCTCAACTTGTGAATTTATATTGTTTTCTCACAATTATTTTAATAAATCAAAATGTCACCACAGAATTTTGAAAATGAAGATTTAGTTCTCTGTAATTTTACATATTTACACACATCCAAACATGCCAGTTAGAAATAATACAAGGAAGAACAAATATTCGACCTTAACTCACCACATTATTATATGAATGTTACTAATCAGAGCTATTTTCAGCACAAAGGCAAAAAAAAGAGGGACAAACAGGTAAGGATCAAACTAAATTGCATTAAAACAACAACCTGGGGGTTAAGAATTAAGGGGTGTTCTGGGTTATGATAATTGTTTAAAATTGAGAGGGATGATGACTGTACAACTAAGTGAGGATAATGTGAAACACTGATTGTTTATTTTGAACAGAATATATGCTATGTGAAATTAAGGACCCCCTATTAATAAATAAAGCCCTCCAGCCTGAGGCTTGCTCTTACGAAATTTACTACTATAAAGAGGAGGCTAAGCCTACCTATAATTATGCCTAAAAGTCACTTCCAAAGAACCACTTTTGTTGCTCAGATGTGGCCTTTCTCTCTCTAAGCCCAGCTTTGCAGATAAATTTATTACCCTCCTCTCTGTCTGGGACATGATTCCCAGGGGTGTGAGTCTCCCTGGTGACATGAGACATGACCCCCAGCAATGAGCCTGGCCCTGGCATCAAGGGATTGAGAATGCCTTCTTGACCAAAAGAAATGTAACAAAGTAAGGTTTCAGAGGCTAAGAGATTTCAAATAGAATCAAGAGCATATCTGGAGGTTACTCTTACGCAAGCTTCAGCTAAATATTGCAAATGGCCAGGGTAAGCAAAGTCCAAACTAACAGTATTTCTGAAAATCCTAAAGAATACCCAATTCCTATCTGAGACTCTATAAAAGTTTCACTCACTAAGTTTATTTTTCAGAAACTGAAAACCTCCAGATTGTTACTATGCCAGATAAGTCCCCAAACCCAGAGGCACCAGTCTCTTCAAGAACATCAACCAGCTGCATCCCCCTTCCCCATAATGTTGATACCCCTTTTCAACATGAACAAGTTAGAGTGGTCATTGTCCAATATTCCTGAAGATTAAGACAGTGATCAAATGAGAGGGAGGAGTAGCAACAGACAAGATAGGATTTAACAAAGGATTATGAGTGCTGAATCATTACACAGATATATTTTTTAGTCTCTAGTGTATTAGAACATCTACAAGAAAATAACTGAAATTGTGGAACTGTAACCCACACTATACTTTGAAATTTACTCTATAACCGCTTATTAAACCATACTTTGAAAGTTACCACTTCTCTGTTTATGTTACACTTCACAAAAAAAAATTTTTTTTAAAAATCAACCTCAGACTCGCAACAGGATCTTCAATCTTGAAAAATTAAGATGTATTCCAATGCTGTGAAATCTCTGCTCAACTGTCTCTCAATTGCCTTAGCTTTAAAATAGATGGAATTTGAAACTTTCTGCGATACTTGGGAAAATTTGAGAAATACAATAAAATTATTATTTCAGAGCCTAAAATTAAAAAAAAAAACCCACAACTTTATGAATGTGTAATATAGTACAAGAAAGAACAGTGCTACTATATACATGCTTGACTTATACACTGAATCAAGACACCCAGGGACCTTCACATTCTTCTCGGCATTTTTCTGATTAGTGCATGTGCATCCTCATCAGCTCCTCTCTAGATAATTAGCGACAGTTCCCACTGATGTCCTTAATAAAGAACCTGAGAAAATCTAGGTAAGTGTCATTTCTCAACTACAAAGGCAAACTGTTAAAAATATTCTACATAAAATATAAAGTGTGGGTTGTGGTTACTAAATGACTCTTGAAAGAGGGCTTTTTGTTCTTCCTCTATGCTTTGCCAGGGAATTGAAAATTCAATTGAGCACTAAAAGAATCTTCTCATCCTTCTACCTTCCCAATTCCTGAAGCTCCACCCCTTCCCCCTACATGCACACACAGAAACAACTGAAAGCAATGTCATAAATGAATAATTCAAATCTATCAAGTTATTTACTGTGAATTTTTATTGCTGTCAAAGAATGATTTTCCTAGAGGTTATCCAGTGTAAGGACATTGATAACACAGGCAAGTCCTAGGAATCAACTCACCCTGTCAAACTTTGGCCTCCAGAAGACCAAAATCATTAGCAGTACCACGCCATCCGAACATTGATGAAGTGCTGTAAAATAAAGCTTGTCTATAAACGATTGAGTCATTTAAATAAAAAGCAATATGTTTCTCTTCTTCAGCTATATAAATATAGACATGGATATATGAAAACAAGCATCATCCCACATTCACATATATATGGCATGTGCACATGGGGAGGATCGATGATGTTTATAGATGTCTATATGTATTTATATAGAGATATACATAGGCTCCCGAGCAAAACGTTCGTTGTTTTTAAATTCTCTGATTTTTGTTGGTAACAGTTATTTCTTGTTAACCACATAGTAAATATGAGACTATCACATTATGTAAACCATGCACAGCTGATTGAGTTAAGATTTTTTTTTTCCTGTAAAACATATTCTGTGAATTTATAAATGAAGACACAACTTTGTAACAGGAACACACAGCTTTAGTTATGAGCAAGAACTGACTAAAGAAAACCTGTCATACAGAAACAGCAAAATGTAGATTACAAAGAATAACAGGGGAAGCCTTCCATTCATTACGCAAAAATCATAACATAAATTTCTGACATTGCTCCATAGTTTTATTCTCATTACTAGACAACGATAGGATCTATGTAAAAAGATTTCCCCCTGAAATTACTGAGCTCCTTAAGATGCCATAGATCCATGACTTATCTTATTTCAGCCTATTCCTCAAAATTCAGAGTGAAATTATCCAGTCTGTGAAATATCTGGGCCTTGGTATCTTTTTCTTTCCTCAGATTTCTTCTTTTGCTTCTGCACTATGTCTTAGCAACAAGGCAGACAGGGTCAGAAAAAATAGTGACACTCCTATCAATCAGCGTTACTACTTACTAGGAATTCTGGAAGTGAGTTTATTTGGAAAGGTTGAAACAGCTGGTTAACAATTTTCCCCATGAAACAAAAATAAATGGAATTACCATTTCCTAACAACAGATTATAACGTCATGCAAAAATTATGACAAATCAGATTCAAGTAGGAGAGGGACTATTTTTAGTATGGAAATAACTTTCTTGAAGCAGTTACAGTAATATAGAAATAATGAACTTAACTCATTACCTTAAAAGCATGTTATGAAAATATTATCTTCTAACTTCTAGTAAAGAATAACACTTTGATTTGCATCTCATGAACAGCAATGACCTTAAATATAGATGTCGATAAGCCTCTTCACTGCTTTGCAACACCAAAAGCAAAGGTACACATTAAGTCAAATTTCATAACATAAAACCTCCTTTCTCTCATGTCTCTTCTCCCTAACCCATCCTCCTAAGAAAACCATACCAAAACTGTTGGCTTACTCTCATTTCCATTTTATTTCTCTAGAATGCTGAGAGTTGGCTTTTGAAGGTCGTTTGCCATTTGCCTAGGTTATTCACTACTGTCTTAAAAGATGTAAGTTATTTTAATAAGCCCTTTATTCTTGGCAAAGAGCAATATACACAGCACTTATGACAAGCAATCTAGTTTATTACAATAAACACCTAGATAGAAAGTTTTTCTTAAAATATGAAGTATCAGGACATTGTCA
Organism: Choloepus didactylus; assembly: GCF_015220235.1. Lineage (NCBI taxonomy): Eukaryota > Metazoa > Chordata > Mammalia > Pilosa > Megalonychidae > Choloepus > Choloepus didactylus. The sequence goes on along the minus strand of NC_051322.1, from coordinate 24,863,335 downwards.
TCTTTCTAAAGCCGTATTTTTACAGCAAGTTTCTAGAACACTAACTAGTGGAAGATAGTTGTCCTTTTGAAGCCAAATGGCAAGATGAGTGGCTTAAGCAACACATCTAAAGTTCTCTGGCTTCAGAGTTGAGAAAAGTCATCTATGAGGAATGAAATCATGGTAGGAAATAGCTACCACCCCTAGGGTCGGGTAAACAAAAGGAAGAGGCAAACCTGGAAGCTCAGAAGAGAGGCAAGAAGGAGGAAGCACCAGCATGCTGACGTACATTGCTAATGAAGCTGATTTTGAAATATGGGAAGAAACTGAAAACTGGAAACAAGTGAGGCTGATAAAGTAATAATAAGAACCAGAAGGGTGAAGTTCCCTCTTCCTTCTTTCACCTTCCAGTCTTTCTCTATCTCCCCCTGTTGGACACCAGGGGAACAGGGTAAGTGTAGTTTTCCCCAGCATCATACAGAAGAATCTAGAAGGGTGGGTTTGGGGCTTGCTGGATTTCAATCTGTTAAAAAATATGACATGAGAAAAAAAAATGTACAGAATAAAATTTGGGGAAGTAGGTCCTCACGATTCAGAGGGAAACCAGATTTTGAAAACCATTTTTACCCTACCAAAAATACAAGTAGATTTTTAGAAAACATCACTTTGAACAGATATATAAAATAGAATAGCTCTATCAAATAGGAGCCAAGACAAAATATTCGGGAAGACATATAAAGGCAGATGGATGTAAGAAGAAACACTGTAAGAAAACTAAAAGTGCATTGATAAAATCAAAATCTGCACAAAATTGTAGAAAATATGTCAGTGATGTAGATGACAAACATGAAAAATTTTTCTGAATACAAAGGAAAAGAACAAAGAGATAATAATAAAAGGGAGTACTCATCATCAAAGATGGAAATATAATCTACCATAAGTACACAGCCATCATGAATCATCATGCATGAAAAATGATAGAAATAGCATTTTGGTAAAAGAAGTTTAACACATCTTTCTAGGTCCTAAAGAGAGGTAGTTAAGTAAAAATTTTTAAAACTTAAAATTTATACTATAGAGAGTGAATCTCATTTTCAATTATCATTGAAAAATTCCCCAAATTATCCACTAAGACAGGAAGAAGAGTATAATAAATTTTAAGAAGCAGAAACTATACTATTCCTTTATGGTTTTACCACACTGTGATAAAACTCCAAATCAGTCATGAAAATTTAAAAGGGGAAAGATGATAGTTCTTAGAACTGTAAATGACATTTCAAATTAACTATTATATTAAAGAGGAAAACAAAACTACTAACAAAAACTATTCAGAAACCAATAAAAATGCAAATACTGCATACCAACAAAACAAATGGGTGCAGCCAAATTTATAGGCTGACACAAATTCATAATCTGGAAAATTTTCACCTTTTTATTATTCAGTTTTTGCAAAATGTTCCACAATGTACATGTATCTTTTTTAAATTCAATTTTATTTTTGAAAAATACCCTGAAGGGAAAGCTTCTTCCATGGTATTCATTCCTGACAAATAACAAAATTTTAGTTCACCTAAATTTAAAATGACAGACACTATCATTATTCCAATTCTTAGTTATAATAGAACAATAACCATTGATCAATTATTTTCATGAAACTATCTGAAAATTAACACTTAAATGTTAATTGAAAATTTAAAAAACATCATGGAAATAAATCTTTATAACATTAAGATTTAATAATTTTTAATGTTTATATTAAAAAGTTCATGCATCTTCTTTTGCTGCCTCTACAGAGTGAAGAGAAATAAGTGAGTTTCCATGATAGGAGATTAAATAAATGAATGAATAATGTGTAATCATCTTCATATAAAATGTGAAGAACATGCATCCCTATTGGATCATGTCCTGTGGGGCAAGAACAATTTTTTGGCAAGATTCACAGCTATATTACAACTGCATGTTATTATTTTTAACTACCTGGGAGTAACAATAATCATAGCTTACATTTGTGCCAACCAAGCATAATATTCTTCAAGGTGCTTTCATATACATTATCTCATTTAATTTTTGCAAAACAACAACTATGAATTAAATATGGCAGATATAAGAAGTATAAGAATACCATATTCTTCAAGTATGCTCGCAACTGTATTCCGTGTTTCAGGAGAAATTAAAGATGCCCTGCTACTCATTTGTAGACATACTTCAAAGTTGCTTTTTCTGGTCAAGACTTATTGATTAGAGTAAATCATATTTAAAATGCAGCCCCTTTGCCATTACAAATTAAAAACCCATGGATGAAGGACTGGCACAAGAAGTGAGTTAACCATCCCTTTAGCTAGGTCTGGCTCCCAGCCTGATTTCATACACCCCAAGCATTACTGTGGTGGTCATTTGCAGAGAGTAATTTCCCATCTGGTGTGCTGCTGTGAGCATCCCATTCAAGGACTAGTCTCTAAAAGTTTAAGAATAAAAAGTAACCAAAGAAATGTGAACAATGGTCAATTATCCAATTAGCATTTCAAAAGACAGTGATAAAAAGGAATAATGCACTGAGGTCCACAACTCAAATGAGCAGCTGGGTGTGACAAGATCAGTTAATTAAGGTTTCAGAACTTTTCTAGCCCATCTCCTTTCACCTTTGTCAGTCCTTTCTGTCCCTTTCCCCAGGCTTCCCTCCACTTCCCTTCCTACTTTTAAATACCTGAATGTCTTTAACTTTCTTCCAGATCCCTGCCATATTCCTTTCCCCATCCTCTCTTTCGTACCAAACTCTAACCATCGCCTCTTAATTTGCTATAAATGCCAGCTTTCTTAACTATTATGTCAATTTTAGGTACAGTTTTTAAAATTCTCTTGTGTTTTCTAAAGTTGTACTTGCCCTGATCAATTCCAAAACAAGTGAGTTTACAATTTAAATCTCTACTTAAGAAAAAAAAAGCTTAATTACATGACTGCTTTTTACTGCCATGTAACCTTCAAATTGATTTTTTCTGAAGGTCAATGACCCGCTATAAATAAGAAAAATATTCTTCTACGCATAGTAGACAAATAACATATTCTAAATTAAAGACCAGGTAGGAGAGACTCCTGAGTTCTTCATTTTACTTTGTTATTTTATAGTAAGGAAAAGTACATTTGAAGGTCTTTCTTTGTGGTAGAAATCTGTAATACATTTTGTTACTTAATATCTAACAAAACCTGGCAAAATAGACATAGTTAATCCCATTTTACAAAATGAAATGAGGTACAGTGAAGTATCTGTACTAAAGAAAGAAGAATTAAGTTTCAAACCCAGCTGTCTTTAGCACCAGGGGCCAAAGAAGCCACTACATGGTACTACCTCCCTATTAAAATACACCATGAGTCACATTAACAATGAACCCAATTCCCAGACCACTAACCCAAAATACAACATGTAGTAAATGATCCTCATTTATACAGGGGTGGAAAAACTCAGTCATTTCTACTTTGCCCCTGATGCTAGACGAGTAGGCCATGTGGGCTTTTCTCTACAGTGAGACTTATCCCAATTTCATGGAGAAAGGAAAAAAATGAGGAAAGAGAATATGAGCTGATGGTCATTATTACTGATAATAATTGTCTGAAAACATACTTCCTTGAAGGTACAGTGAAACCACTGTCAAGACTCTTGAGCCATAGGCCTGTGTTCTAGGTTTTTTGTGTCTTTTACAGATATTATGAAAGTATGCATCAGGTAGCCATGCATAACATCATTTACAGATATCTTTATCATCCAGTTATACAACATTTTTGTGTGCCAGCAGAACTACTATCTTTGGAGTAGTTCCACTGGTCTCAACAATGTATCTACAAGGACCACAAAGAAAAGAAAATGTGCTTCTGGAAACAAACATGGAAGTCCTTCATTGCAAACATCACACTTGTTTAGCTAACAAGGGATCATGGGCTAACAGAGGACTGACTATTCTTGGCCGGTTGGGTAAAAGCTACCCTGCCTTCTTATGTCTGTAGATGACTTCACTTCCTATACTGTGTGTATGGCCAGATTAGTCTTGGGAAATTCTGTGAACGGAAGGACCAAGGATTGATCCTAGGAAAAGTTCCAGTCCACAGAGGAGCTGGGAATTTTCCATCTAAAATTCTTGGAGCAATCCTGAAACAGGCATTGCACATCCTCATGCCCCCTCACTGCTCTGGGATGCTTTGAGTTTTCCAGATTCGTTCATTATAAACAACAGGCCAAGTTTAGGACCAGATCTAACACTAAACTGGAACCTGATCACTTGTCCATGGCAGAGTGCCTTAACCTTTGTTGAGCAACAGAATCCTCCTGAGAACCTGACAAACTCCACAGGCTCTCTTCTCAAAACATAAAGGTGTACATATATATTTAGGGACACCTCCCTCCATGAGCCCCAAGTCAGGAACTCTGCTTCCAACATAATTCACCAAGATGCTAGAACCAAACTCTCCCAGGGCATCTCAACAGGTAGATCTCACTGCAGAAGACCAGGCAGGGTAAACTGCACACCTCTCAGGTAAGCGCCAAAGTGGCTTACTGCAGATATCTTCTCTCCCTCTGCTGAGACTACAAAGTCGCCACTGAAGTCCCCTGTCACTGTATTGTGAACCCTTCAGATAGAGTTGACCCCATAATGAACACTGCCTTCCTCTGCATGTCTCTAAAGTTACATTGGCAGATTTATCACCGTCCCTGTGGATCAAGCAGGGATTTGTTTAAATCAGGAGAGCAGAAATTAGGAAGGCCTGCAACAGCAAAAAGACCGGAAAACGTCTTCTATCCTGCAGCAAAGCCAAAGCATTATGGTTTTCTCTCCAGAAAGAAAACAGTAAGAAATTATTTATATGAATACAAAGGCACCCCTTCAAAAATGGGAAATATTAAGGCAGCAAACATCAAATTCACATGTCTGGTTCCTCTGAAGCCTATAAAACACCAGTGATAGTTGGAGCTCATCATCCTGTATAGCTTGGTACAAAGTCAACCACATGCCAAATGCACAATGACTTAATATATGAGTTATTTGTTTCTCTAAATATTCAGGGAACCAGCAATTAATGTCATACATATGATAAGCACTCAATAAATGCAGACTAAATGGAATACAGAAGTTGTTGAAGAGGAGCTCCTTTTGGTAAGCAGGTGCATACCTAACTTGAAAACCTAAAGACATTTTTTAGATTGGCCTCCCCCAAGGTTTCTGATTGCCAAGATAAAATTAAAACTGGCAAACAAACAAAAAGAAAGCTATGAAAAGCAGGGGAAAAATGTATTTTCTGTTATAAAAAAAGTAAGTATAGACACACTCTTGATGTAAACCAACTGCACTGAGCCTGAACTAATTAAGTTCCCGCAGACCGCAGCCAATTTGGGAGAAAACATGACGAAGCAATAGCTAAGATATTTGTACCTGCTTGAAGGTAACCTTGAAACTATTTTACTGAATCCTTAGAAATTTGTTTCACAAAGAGTGTATGACCATATGATTCTAATTAGCAAGGCACAAGAGGGTTAAAGTTGAAAAATCTAACACGCCATACTACTATACATCTTCTCCCACTGTAACTCTGCACAAGAAGAAATGTTTTCTCTATGATTCAGATGATGTATGATATCCCATGGACAAGTTAAAGAACAAACACTCTGGAGGATGGTCATTACTAAGATTTTAGGTATCTTATGTTTGGTAAGTAATTTGAGATGCGTAAGAAAAGCAACTTCTTTTAATAAAAATGAAGTTTTGAACTTTATTCTTCTATCACTTGTGTTTCAGAATTATCATCATGATCCAATCCATCCGTACCTACTGCATAGCCCACAGATATCTGTAATATACTATATACTTGTACAGTCAATAAAATCTGGAAATACCCGGCAATAGAAACTTTGTTCATAACCAGCAACGGCTCTTAAATTATCGGTGATTTTTTTAAATCTCCCTGCTGTCTAAGATGTATTAAGAGCACACTTTTGACAAGATGTAAAAGCAAAAATATACTTAAGCCACAAATTTGGATCTGCACACATCTAATGACAAATCCACAGAAATTCAACAATGGCAAAAATATTAAACATAACTAGCTGTGGCAGCAGTGTCATTAAAGGAAAATTTGAGCCCCAAGCTAAATTTCTTCAAGATTGGCAGTTACATTTCCTCATTATTGACTGACTTTCAATTACAATATGAATCTGAATCAGCAATATGTGGTGTTTTGTTGGTGGTGTGTTTTCAGTGTCTTTTCCAAGATACCCAATTTCTTTTTTTTTAACGTTTCCCTTTTTTGATTCTGAGTCTCTACTGCAGTTAAAACCATTCTTGATTATTAAAAAAAAGAATTCTTTTTAGAGGATAAGAAGGTGTTTAGAACTAATCTTTTGTTTTTGATATTGCTAAAATATTTAGATCCCTAAGGACTTTAGGAAAACTACAGAGTTTAAATTTTCTAGGCATCTTTCATTTTTACCATGACATTTCACCCTTACTAAAATACAGTGAGTCATTTTAATCCCTGACTTCTTTTTCTATAGTCAGAGAGAAAAAGAAAATGAATGAGGTCCTAGCCATTAGTCCTTACGAGTTTACATGGCATAATCAAGTTAGTCAGACCTCAGATTTCTTTTTTCAATAAAAGGAATAATACAGTTAGCATTTATCACTTTAGATCAATTTTCAAAGCAATCTTACCTAGATTTACTCCCTGCTGAGCTAAATCTCTGCAGGGACTCGGAGTAAAATTATCACTGACACTAGGAAAGAGAAACACTAGAAACAACTTTGCAATGGCTACAGTATAACACATTTCTAAAGGGAAGTAAATTGCCAGTGTTTACTCTTGAATGGAGAGAAAGGAGACTGTCACCAGTACACAGTGCTAGGAGGAGGACAAGCAACATTTTAAATATCTAGAACATTTTACAGCCCTACATATTGCCATTTCTTTAGGCTATTCTGTGACACTCTTTTTGTGGCACATATTCTAGAACTCAGACTTACAAAAGAACATATCCACAGAGTTTCGGGTTGCCAAGCACCCAGGGAGGGAGACTGCTGTTTGTGACATATTACGTTAATTTCTGAAGAACAAAAGGTTCAAACGTGACTACTCCAAGAATAGCAACCGCTAGGCAGCACAGAAAGATTGAGTAATGGCTATGGCAAAATGGTCTGCCAGTAAGAAGCAAAAACTTTGTCATGAAGATATTAAATTACTTCATATCCAATATAAAAATGAAGCAGAAATCATAGCGATGTGTACAAAGAAGGCAAGCGATGAAGAACAGGGAATAAAACAGGTGATGGGAAGGAGAAGGTCTATAAACCACACTGTGCATCTCGGCTCTGAGCACTTCAGGTTTATTTGCACACTCTTTTTAGAAAGAGTGGGGGCTGGGGAGCCAAGCGGATGAAAGAGTTATTTATGAACAGACGGGACACCAGGATGGGGTGGTAAGAAAGCTATGGAGGAGTGTCTGGACTTGTGGATAAAGGAAGAAGTAGACATATGGGGAAATCTATATAGAAGAAACAGAGAGAGTGAAGAAGAGGCTAAAACAGGCAGATGGCTGGACTGAAAAGGAATAGCATTATGCGGGGGCTCTAAAGAAGGGGAGGTGGCCCTGGGAGGGGGGAAAATAGCTAAGGGAAAAAAAGAGGTCAGGAGGTGACTACTTGGAAAGTTTTTTAAAAGTTGCAAAAATTAGATGTGGATAAAAATATTTTTAAAATATATTTGAAAGTCAGGAGGAAACTGAAATGAAATGAAAAACATACCCAATTTTTAAAAATACTCACATGAAAAACCGCGTTCAAAATTAACAGCAAACATTTTTGACAGAAGTGTGAAGGACTTACAATTAATACAAATGACAGATGTAGGGACGGGTACTCTTGAAACAGACATTCTATGAATCTCACTAGATTGCAAATGACACTTCCTTGGTAAGCAGTTTGGAACTGCTTTCTTGAGGCAGAGGTAGGTATTTTGTGGGCTAGCAGAACATCTTCTATATAAGTCTCTTGGAACACACATCATGCTGGATAATACGTATTTGTTCTTAGAGGTCAGGGGCTGTGACTTATTAATCTTTGCTTTCCCAGCATTTGGCACTATGACTGGCACTGAGAAAGGATTAAATGGGTAGAAGATGGAGGAAGGGAAACAAGTAAAGAGGTAGTTTATGAGTCTCAACAAATGTAGCAAAAAGGAATGATACCTTCAAAGTCACAGTTTTGACTGATACATGCAAGTAGAAATGCATATATATAATACATATATATAATACGTATATATAATGCATGGCCAACTACTATTTTGTCAGTAATATACATTGGGGTTAATAGTCATCAACTAATGGTTATCAATAATCACCAAATTAATAAATGTTGTCTGTGTTTGCTGTGTCTATCATGTGAATGACTCCAGGCTACATAGGACATCTCAGGATAGCAAGAACGCTTGGAAAAATTAAAAACTTATAAATTGTACTTTGGTATGTTCCATTTTCTAAGAGTTAGTATGGCATTCACCAAATAAGAATAAAACTTTCTTGAGACAATTAACAGAAACACACATTGCTTAGTCTGATAAGCATCAAACATGACCAACAAATACTATACTTAAACATATAGAATATAATATAGCATATCTGTTTAGAAAATAAATTTTTATTCCTACTCTCTGATTAAAAATAAAGACAACTGTCAAAAATATTAAACTTACTTAGAAAGCAATTATACCAAGTTTTTATTTCATTTAATAGTTAGGGTTTCCCTCCAATGGATGACTTCAAAATTGGATTTACTCCCATTAATGAACTCAAACAAATAAGAAAGTAATTAGGAGTAATCATAGGGAAGTGGGTTGTTTCAGCTACATAAGCTCTACATAACTTAGACCCAAAGCCTTATTTTCAAAAAAAAGAATCACCCATGGAAAAGTTTTGGAAATGGACGGTGGTGATAGTAGCACAACATTGTGAATGTAATTAACACCGATGAATTATATATGTGAATATAGTTATAAAGGGAAATTTTAGGTTGTATAAATGCTGCTAGAATAAAATTTTTTAAAACACAGGACTGTACAATACAGTGAACCCTAATGTAAACTATGTACTATAGTTAATAGTACAGTGATAATAATACAGTGCCATCAATTTTAACAAAGGCACCACACTAATGCAAAGCATTAATAATAGAGAAAACTGTGTTTCTGAGGGAGGCCTGGGGAACTTTGTATTTTCTGCACGATTTTTCCATAAACCTACAATTCTCTAATTTAAAAATGTTATTTTTAAAACAAGGAAACACTTATCTTTTACCTCATGAAGTGAGTCATCAATAAATAAATTTATTTATCGATAAATAATTTTATCGATAAATAAATAATCATCATCATCATCACGCCAGGATTACACTTCAGATACTAAACCTCAGGTACTCTCTGCTGATCTACACCAGCTTCTACTGGGTTGTTTAGGGGGCCCCTCGGCTGCTGTTCCACACCAATCCATTCCGAATTAAAGTGGGAACACAAGGGAGCTCATTTCTTTGGGAGGGCTGGTGGCCAAGAAGAGCTGAAAAACCACCACAGGAAGGTAGAAAGCCATAATGTGACCAACTCTGACAAATACTGTTGGGCTTAGTAGATGAAGGTTTGTCCAATTCTTTTACTAGTTTGATACATGTAGAATATAAACAATAAGAGATTTTCAAGTGCAAGTGATCAGGCACACCGGAAGCTTGCAGAAGAGGCAATTCCTGGTCCCATGAAATGCCTTCTAATCCCAAGGTTCTGTGTGATCCCACTGATGTACTCTGAAAAGGCAACCACTGTTCACAAAAAAGTCCACAGAAGTACCAGGACAGTCTTGTAACTTTCCACTCATCTAGTTGAAAAAGCTCTGTGGTTTGCATATCAATGGAGATACAATGACTGCCTTCTTAGAGGGATGTAGAAAAAGAGGGAAATAAATATAAGAAATTACAACCACCATATAATTGCATGATGTGTCTCGCTATTTTTTGTCCCCTTTATGTTCTCATGCTATCCTCCTTACCATCGAGTGGCACAACTGAACAAGATGAGATTAAAAACAAAACAAAATACTAGCAGGACTACATGTCTGACTATATTTCATATAGTTCATTTTCAAAAATAAGACAAGAAACACCCCTGATTAAAGGCTGTCCATCAACAGCCCTAATAAAAGCTGCACACTGAACGAGCTTCCCCAGGGAGCCTCCTGCTGCAGGGAATGGGACCCCATCATTATTAAACACAGGCACAGGTAAAGCACTCTGGCTTCTATCAAAGGGCACATCAAAGAGCAAATATGGACCCTCACATGTTTAGAATTGCTATAAAACCTAAAAATGCAAGATCAATGCAACGCACCATAGGGACCCATAAAGCCCAGAGGAAACCAGAGAGGGCAGGGGTCTACCCCGTGATGTTATTCCGAGAAGGTGCGCTCTCCATGGGTACACAGCTGGACTCCATTAGAGCTTCTCCAGCTGCTCTCAAGATCACCCAGCAGCTTCGGCGCCCAAAAGCTGCCAGCGGGAGTTGGAAATTCCTGAGAAAGTATCTTCAAAGATAAATTCCCTAGACCTTCTCCAACCCTTAGTTACTTGCTCACAAGGAAACATTTAGCAAAATGTAGCTATGAATTTCCACACAGCAATGTTTAGGTTCCTTCCAGTATACAAAACAGCAGGGCAAGACCAATTTTTAAAATTATATACCTCCTAATAGAATCCCTTCAGTATTAATACCTTTCTGATACTCCAAATGAGGTATGAGACACTTTCTGTGTCACCATCTTTCTGTCTTCTTCCTCGATCTACCGCCACTTCTCAGTATCTCATGTCTCCTTCCTTCAGTCCTTTGTTCTTTCTTTTAACAAAATACGTATTCAGTTCCCACTCTGCCCTCCTGGAACTTACACGGCGGGTGGAGGGCAAAGGAGGGCAGAGACACACAAAAAGCAAATATACAAACAGGCCAGGTAGCCAAGTGTCAGGAAAAAAACTAAAGCAGAGGAAGGGGACTGTGGCTACTTTCCTGGGGAGAGAACACACAACTGAGGAAGTGGCAGTGTGGAAGTTTCCTTAGAATTAGCAAAGCGCCAGGCCCCTCCACTTCCTGGTCTGCTGCTCTTCCCCCTCCCCCCGCATTCACTTGGGTTTCTGACACTAGAATTCCCACCCAGACGTCTTCACTCTTTGACAGAGCAAGATAAAGCAGAGTTAGGAGGTGGGACTTATCAGGAGCTGCCTTATTTCCTTCCCAACCACCCTACTGCTCTTTGTGCATAGTGGTAGATGAAAGAAAAAAACTAACCGCCAGCACCTACTATGCACCTGTTTAGTGAATCTCACCCATCCTCACAACAAATGTAGGAGGAATTCTTATCAAAGCACAGAAGACAAAACTAAGGTTCTGGTTCCTTTCCCTGGGCTCTTTACAATTGCCCATAAAGGGACATCACCATGGCTAACACAGTCTGGCTAAGCGATGGGATTATAATCAGCACAGAGGCTGCCAATGACACGACCGGTTATGAAAACTGTATTCCTAGTAATCAGCTAAGAATAGTCTCAGTATAAGGCATTTCAAGACAGGTGTACTCCTTTTTTTCAACTTCAGAGTGATCTCTACTGGTATCATTTAAGTCCTGAGTTAACAAACTCATGGGTAAACCTAAGGGGATATAAGGTCCTGTCAAAATTCATGAAGATGGGAAAATTTTTGCAGTCTATGAGGAATTCAAAACCTGCACTAAACAGGAAAAAAATAATTATGGCACCCATTCTTGCTTTAGTTAAGGTAAAAGCAGCAGAAAAAGGAAAGAAAATTAGTTGGCATAAATTTTCAAAACCGCCATATTAGAAACAAAATTGGCATAAATTATTTTTTTCTGATTATTATAAGGAAGGAAAAAATCATCATACTACCAATCCTTAAAAATTGTTTTTTTTTTTAGTCTTTTATTGGTCTGTGAATCCTACCAGATCAAATGAGAAAAGTAGCAATAAAATATATTTTTCTTGCAGGCAAGTCCTAAAACAGACAGCAAAATCATCTCCCTTCTGCTGAAGGCACACACTAATTGAGGCAGAAATAAAATATGAAATAGAAAAGAAATAAAAATACAAAGTTACGCCTTGGTCCAATTAGTAGGTAGAGAGTTAAATTATCAGTTCAAGGCATTCTACAAGTTTCAGCTTTAAAAATCAGAAGTAAAATGGCTATAAAACAACATGCACCTGGTCTTGATAGAGGAGTCTATAGCAATTTCAAGAAAGTAATATTTTACATCTGGAAACAGTCCATGACAAATGAGAACAAACCAGTAAAACCATAAAAGGATCTTAGCAAAACTTTAATTAAAAAAAAAAAAAAAGTGTTTCCACTTTCTCAATCTTAGATATATTTTACATAAAACTGTATTTCACACTTTTTAGCAGACTAATCTGGCCCCAATGTAAAATAACTAAAGTTGTATTATTTTTCACTATTCATGCTTCAAGTAGTCCCTAGACCTAAAAAGTTATAGAACACTCAATAGCAAATAAATAGAAATAAAATCAATACTAACATTTTGTTAAGTTTTACATATCATGATCTCCAAGGACCTCAGTGAACATTTAAACTACTAAAAAGCCAATTTTTCCCACACTGTGAAGTATAGAAAAAAATTATTCTTGAAAGTTCTAGAAACACAATTCCTCCAATATTCAAAAATGTGTTTGTATTTAACATCGGTAGGAGCAAGAGGGGATGGCAGGAAGGGGGGGAGCAACAGCTCTTAAAAAGTTTCTTTTCAGCTTCAGGTCATTAAAATCACAGCTCTATAGGAACAAATCTACAAAACAGAAGTATGGTTAATATATATAGTTACATCAACTTAATGCTACCCTGAACATATAAGGACTTTCAAAAACTAGTGAGCCTGCAAAAGCATAATTCAATCAACTCAAAGAATTATTCATAAATAAGTATCAGAAAATATGAAATTTAGTTATTAGAATGCTGCTCCATTATATAAGACATCAAGAAAGAATGCATCTTTAAGTCATATTATTGGAATTACCACAAGATGACATTTCCAAAGACTGAGGATATAAACAATAATTAAATAATTTTTTTAAAATTTCGGGGCAATCTACCTATTAAATTTCATTGCTGGTACCAATGAATAAATTTGGGAAAAGAACTTACTTTCTTTATGTCTCCCATCATTTTAACGGTACTTCCAGTTTCTCACTTGAAACTTTTTAAGAGAAAACAAAGTATTATGGTACTATTATTTTGCAAAAACTGGAAACAAGCCTCCTTACAGTCAGGCCACTCTACCTCATTCCTTTCTCAACTGTTTCCTTCCCCTTTTGCCTAACTTTATGAATCATGCACTGTTAATAATAGGAGATTCTTATTTCTATAAAATAGGTTTTAAAAAATGTCTGTGTGGACATACGTGTGTGCAGGTATGTTTATGTGGATGTGCATGCATGTATTTGTGTTGAGGAGTATATCTCCATGTTAGTTGCAGTCGACAAGGATTTGAAGAATTTCAAATGTTTTTTCATAATTCAGAAGCTGTTGTGGAGGGGCTTGTGGGCATTTTGTCCGTCGCAGGCAGTTTATTGAGGAGGAGGCCACACTTCACCTTCCAGGTTCCTAAGAGTTATCAGTCAGGAGAGCTGAACAGATCTTTAACCCAAGAGATTCCACAGCTCCCACTGTATGTGGTTAGTTGCTCGGGTAAATGTTTATCCTGACAGTGGATCTTCATTTGCTAGTCTGGATTTAGAGTGCACACATATGTGTTTAGTTCAAATCAAGAGAAAAAAGGAAAAAGGTGTCAGGAGTGATTTTGTTGCAACTAGCTCATTTGATTTGCATTACTGGTAAATGAGTATGCTATCATTTGCCTCTGCTTTGCCTCACAAATGTCTACAATAAAATCAATGCGAAATGCATTCTTGAGGGTTTCTCTGCCCAGCCACAAAATATTGAATGTAGCTCTAAACATATCATCCCGACCAGCTCCCCCCAAAAGACCACCTAAGTAAAATAAGTCTTTATGATACTCCTAAACCTTCTCAATGATTGGGCTTTTTTTTTTTTTTCCTCTGCAGTTGGACTCTAACCTTTCAAGGCCATATTTTTTTTAACGGATTTTTATATATGTCTTTAATATTTGAATATATTTAAACATATGCTAATAATGAAGTCTGAATACAACACCACAGTTGGAGACTGAGAAGGGGACTACACAGTATGAAAGTTTTTAAAGAATTTCTTTGGTCTCTGGAAATGACCCAAGATTAGGGTGACCAAACTTCCTGATTCACCCAAGCCTCTCCTGTGATGCAGAACTTTTATTGTTGGTCACCATACAGAAACCCAAATGTCATACCCTAAACACTAGATTCAAAGTGAAGCAACAGAGCAAAATTAGGGATATCTATGCAGTGATTGTTCAACAAACAATAGATACAAAAATGGACAAAAATCAATTTTCTGTCTTCTCCACATGGTAATATCTCTAAGACTAAAAGGATATTTCTAAAATGAAAGAATGAAGGCTCAGTTTTTCTGACTGAAACCTCCAGGTTCAGGAGCCCATTTCATTCAGAAAAAGAAAACAAGTTTCCTCATAATAGTTGAACTTTGAAATGAGAGGATATTTCTAATTTCAGAAATATAGTGGTCTGAGCTAACATCACTCCTCCTCAAAAAAAAAAAGGCTCACATAAAAATCCTGGATAAGACATAACAATATTGAGGGGAAAAATTTTAATACATAGGCAAACTCAAAATAAATGAAATCATCAGAAGGAATTCACAGCCAGAGTTGAAAACACATAACTGGCAATATTAGCAGAGCTCCAGGCCCTAAGAGATAGTGGCTATAGTTTCAATGCCCACAGAGAGACTGGTCCTAGGACCCCTGCACAGAGCCCGGGATCTGGGAAGGCCACTGTCTCTGTGCCATTGATTCAGGGAACTGGCAAGGAATCACGGCTCTGGCAAGGGCTCTGGTGAGCAAAGAAAACGTCTATGAGTAATGAAACCTCTAAACCTTTTCCATGTGCAGTTGCAGAATCTGAATTTATATTAGCCACATAGTTTCAGAAACCCAAGCCATAAAACTGATGTAAAAACTGATCCCAGGCCAATGAAACTCCTGAAGAAACTGGCAGAAGCTAACATAAAACCACTTTGAAAGAAGTCTTCCATAACCCAGGGCACATGGGACTTCCACAGAAAACAAACGTCCCAGATGAAGATGAGCTCACAATCAAAAATGAGAAACACATGCAAAGCAATCCACTATGGAAGAGTCAGCACACACACAAAAAAGGATTAGCACCCTAAGATCCTGACAAACAGAATAATTTGAAAGAGACTAAAAATATGACTATCTTTAAAATGTTCAAAGAGATAAAAGAAGGAATATAAAACATAATGAAAGGACAAGCTTGAAATGGAACCAAATAGAATATGAAGAAATGAAAACTATAGCTATTTAAATTAGAAACACAAAGCTTGGGTTAAACAGCATATTAGACACAATGAAAGATCATTTAACTGAAAAACAGATCTGAAGAAATCATCCAAAAATACTCATTTATTCATTCAACAAATACTTCGGTTTCCCATTGTGCATCTGCTCTGAGCGAGTCACCCTTGTAAAGTTTGGGAAGTATTATTGAACAAAACAAAGACTTTGGTCCTAATAGAACTTATATTCATTCTACTGGATGAGTCAGAGAGGTAAAAGAGATAGAAAATATATAATAGATATGAAGGGACATAGAATAGAATGAAAACTTCCAAAATCCTTCTATTAGGAATTCCAAAAGAAAAGGAGATATAAGGAGAACAAAGAAGAGGTAATTAAATTTAAAATAGTGTAGACATATGGTAAAACTATAGAACCCCCAAAACAAAAGATACATAAATTTTATAACTAAATAAATACAATATTTTGTCAAATGTGAGTAAATGGATACTCAATGCCAGTCCAATAAAATGGACTTTAACACATGGAATTTATGACCTCTATCTTGGCTGCTTACAAACATCTTTACTTACTTTTAGGTCTTTAATACCATGAAATGCAATTGTTGTTTTGTTTTGTTTTGTTTTTGGCATTTTGTCTAATCTGTTACCACTGCCCCAGTTTGTCTACACTACGTTTTCTAAGGAATAATAAAAACGACTATTAACTACTACAGTTTTGCAATAAGTTATAGAAATTACTTGCATAAGAATTTACTATTCTTCATATAGTAAAGGTAGCCATATAGAGAAATTAACAAATATTATGTTTCTATTTCACAAACATTAAGATTTAGATATTAAAAAAAACAACTCACAATTGAGAAAGCAAAGGAAAGGGTACAATTTCTTTTTCACAAACATCTATGTTATCAATAAGCCAAGGTTTTCAGTCTTTCAAGATTTCTTCTTTGTCCACAGGTCTTCATTCACCCTTTCTACTTCAACAATTCAATCACTAACTGTTCCTCTGAAAGATTAAAGATGTCCCATATTCATTTTGTTCATTTCCTTTAACAGGAAAATGTAATACAACAAAACAAAAATACTTTAAGAATAAGGCCACCACCATTGCTAAAGGAATTATGTGTGTGTGTGTGTGTGTAAAAATGCATCCCTTCCACACAGAGAATGCCATGATAACGTCTCTGAAGACCACTGAATTAGCACATGCTACATGTAAGCAATGTGGGCAATACAAGGCTGCCCCTTTGCCCTGCATGACCATAAAGAGAAACTCCTATCAGATGGACCTTGCTCTATTTCATTATACCCGTTTTTATCCTTTACACTGTTTAGCCTTTATATGGCATTTTACACCTCAAATTGCATTTTAGATGCAGTAATCACAATTTTAGAAAGAGTCCTTTTTTTAAACATTCATTATCCTATTTTAGCTAATTTGATCAAAATCACTATTAATTAGAAAAGCATAATTGTTTTGACATGACATGCCACAAAATACTTAAAAACACAGAGGTTTGTAAGGACTCTTTATATGGTGAGGTTTTCTTATTCTGTATCTGGATGGAAAATTCTCAACATTAAATTGCCTTTTCTTGATTAATAAAAATAACTCTTATGGTGCCACATAAGATTCTGGCCCCATTGTTTAATTTGTTCTTTAAATTCTTATGCATACACATACTAAACATTTCTTAGATAAAAATAGGTTATAAAAGTGAATCTTTCAGGGTAAGAAGTTATATAATTTACAATAAAAATATAGACATAAAAAGACCAAGAAAGACAAGCCTGTCTATGAGCACCTCTGCTACAAAATAGTATCCTCATTCATATCATAAAATTGTGAAATATTTACTCATTTATTGGATAAAGATGATTCATAATATGTTCATCACTGATTGTTGAACCACAGTCATCCCAGCTCTACTTATTCATATCACTTCAGCTCATTCCACGTGTCAAAGGGAGAGAGAAAACGGCATTATTAACATAGCTAGAAAAACCATTAGGTAATAATAAGGTTCACATACTTCTCCACCAAAATTTGACTAAGAAAGACTAAAACCACAAGTAATCTAGATTTATATTTACTACCACATCATCAACCAAAAAACCTCTAAATATAACTTGATGTTTTGATAGTAACTGGTTCTGTATCTGGGCATGAGGGAAGGGTAATAATTCCAGTAATTGTGCATATCTATCAATGTAAGTGTATGAAAACTAGTTTTAAAAATTGGAACATAGGTATATATGATTTTTTATAATTCTTTATTTGAAAAGAAGTTTAAGGAAGAAGTATTAAGTCTGTGAAAATGGAAGCAAAGAAGAGTTTCTTTGTTTCTATGAGTTTCCATGAGTATAGTTTCTCTCTAAGTGCCATCAATGCTGAATATGAATAGAAGCAAATACCATAGCAGCATCTTAAAAGTTAATATGCTTGACTCATTTAAAAAACAGATTTCCTCATAGTGGCAGGGGGTGCTCTAAGTGAATCACTGTATTCTGTGTATTGGGAATGAACATTTCTTGCATTTCATTCTCAGAATTAAGAAAAAGAATATGCAAACTGGCATCCAATATATTTTGTAAAAAAAAAAAAAAAGAAATAATTACAGTAGTCAACCAAGAATATATGTTTAATGTTTACGGCATGAATAAAAAAAAATTCACAAAATCTTTACTAGTAATAACATTCTTTTATTTAAAGAGACAATATAATCCAGAAACAAAATCTCCCCATCACTCCCTATCTGCTGTGGGCTGACCACTGAGCAGAGGTTCACAGGTATTTTGTCATGTAATGTTCACAGTGACCTTACTATTCTCCTTACAGAGGCTCAAAGAAGTGAAGCTCTTTTGAACACAACTATCCCAATTTAAAGGGGATGAAATTAGCAGCACTATAACAGCGACTGTGATAAAGAGAAACAGTATGAGATCTGATGTCAGACCAGTTAAGTTTACACACCAGATCCTACACAGCAGCTTATGTTACCTTCAGGCAAGTTATTTAAATTAGCTAAGCCTTGTTTTTCTCAGATGTAAAGTGGGGATAATGTTATCTACAATGTTGGGGGGAGGATTAAATGAGATTAAATGAGATACAGTTCTGCCTTATCTCAAACTTAGTACAGGGCAAGCACTCAACAAAGATAAGGTTTTCCCTTATCCTCCCCAACAAAAATTTCCTTTGACAGTATACCATGAAAGCAAACTACTCTTCTTTTCCATTAGAAAGCAGCAGAAATCTGCCATACTCTGCATTTATCAAACTTGTCAAGCTGTTCAACGTCTATTATTCTTTTTTATTATATTTAAGGTACTTAAAATAATCTCCCAGTAATTTATTCTCCTTTTAACTAGATGCAGTAATTAGAATATCTTTTATGATACTGCAGAGTTTTCATTTCAGTCAAGGTGTGACTGTTTTAGAAAGCCACCGTTCTCTGAAGAATATTACAACCCAGAAACTAACTGCTTTTATTCTCATCTTGAATAGAAGCACAAACACAAAATGAACAGGATACATAGTGTATTTCTATAGCTGAAAGAGGAAAACGCTCAAGCATGCACAAGCCAATAATTCCCAAAATACCTTTCATGAACTGAAAAACAGATACGTATGTTGCCATGGCATTCAACAAAATTAATACATTTGAAATTTGGATTCTATATGGGGAAAAAAAGTCGTAGGTTTCTTTTTTCCTTCCCAAAATGCTGGCATATACCCATTAAAAAATAAATCAGCCCAATATATATCCCCCAGAAGAAAAAATGAGGAACAGAAAAAAGTTCAGAATCAATTCAGGATCCAAAGTAAGTGCAGAGATTAAGTATTATTACTTGTCAAATGGAAGCTTTACAATAATTCTGTTGAATATGCTAAGAGTACTAACTACGTGTCTATCAAGATTCCAGTCCTAGCTCTATCATTAATAAGCTTGGTAACCTGCAGTAAGTAATTTAATTTCTTTGGGATTCAGTTTCCTAAATGGTAAGATGATAACTTCAATGACTAATACATATTAAGCACTTTCCTAAGTGGAGACCAGTTTTAAGTATTTCATGTGTGTTTATTCCCTCATTTAATCTTCATAACATACTAGCAAGCTGAGTACCATCCCATTTCAGTGGAAAGGAAAAATGAATCACAGAGAGAGGTTAAATAGCTCACTCTAGAACAGGATTTCCCTGATCCTAAAGATTTTGCTTAAGCTGGCCTCCCAATGGGAGGCTTAGATGAGATAAGTTCTCATGTTTCTGTCAGGAATAAAATTCCAAGATTCCACACACACTCTTATGCTTTTGAGGCCTTTTTTTTTTTGTCCATTCTTACTTCTATTATGTTTGTTTATCTCCCTGACTGTAAGTTTCTTAATGTCAGATTCTAATTTTAAACATTTTCATGCATATATACCACAAATGAGGACCAAATTCTTTGAGAATGTAGTAAGAAAATTCTGTGCTCTGTTATTACATTCCTAAAGGCAGGAGCTTAATCCTTAGAGGGCAGAAATTAATCACTTGTTGCCCTGAGGACCATAAGCTAATACTTTAGAGCAACCAACATATATGCCTATTGGTCAACTCAAAAGACTGGAGTAAGCAAGCAAAAATGGCAAGGTTGACAAACAGGGATTTGATTCTTTTTTTTTTCAAACGCAATTTTATTGACATATATTCACATACCATACAATCATCCAAAGTGTACAATTGTTCACAGTATCATCATATAGTTGTACAATCATCACCATAATCAATACTTGAACATTTTCATTACTCCAAAAAATAAAAATAAGAATAAAAATAAAAGTAAAAAAGAACACCCAAAACATCCCATACCCCTCCTTCCCCATTATTCATTTACTTTTTGTCCCCATTTTTCTACTCATTTGTCCATACACTGGGTAAAGGGAATGTGAGCCTAAGGTTTTCACAATCACACAATCACACCTTATAAGCTATATAGTTATTCAATCGTCTTCAAGAATCAAGGATACTGGATTTAAGTTCAGTTTCAGGTATTTCCTTCTAGCTATTCTAATAAACTAAAAACCAAAAAAGGGATATCTATATAATGCCGAAGAGTTACATCCAGAAAGACCTCTCAACTACATTTGAAGTCTCCCAGCCACTGAAACTATTTTGATACAAGAGTCTTTTGAATAACATTGAACGTAAGAGTATATCTAGAGAACTTCCATCGCAAGTAAATTAAATAACTGCTTGTAAGTATATGTCGGGGTTAGGAGGAGATGTGCATGTGATATAGTTAAAGAGAGAATGGAGCCTCATGAATATGAGCAGGTATTCTAGCACTAAACTAGTGCTAATTAAAAGTCCTGGGCTTTGGAAAAGTGACGTAGCCTATGTGTGCCTTGGTTTCCTCACCTGCCAAGCAGGAATATTGACAGCTGCCGCCTCACAACATAGTTGTGAAGCTTAAACGAGTTCCCATGTGGAATGTGCCTGGAACTTTGCCTGGCAGAGGGTAGGTGCCACCTAAGTAGTAACTGTTAGTGGTACTGTGTGCATGTATGCATATAGCAACTGCCCTCAACATTAGCACCTGCGTACTTTTTTTTGATCATTTACAATAAAAAACTTTTGTCTTCTAGTCAAGCAACAGGTACCAATGAAACAAGCCTTCACTTTTAAATTCAGGGCTGTATTATCTCATTCACTTTTAATACATCCATTCATGAACAATAATTAAATAACTTCTCTGGGCCAGTCAATATGCCAGGACAGAATACAGCACTGACGAAGAGATGCATGGCTCCCTGTCCCTAAGGAACCATGCTATACCAAGTGAGACAGACTTTAAAAATAACTTGATCCACAGGCTGTGTTTTTTCTATAACTTAAGGGTTCCAGTTCAGGGCTGCAGATTATTATCAATTTGTATTGGCTTTTTAAATCCAAAGTGACCTCCTATAAACAAATAAATTAACATTTGAAAACACAAATGTGAAAACTAGTATAACTATGAATTAAATGTTTAAAAGTAAAATTGAGTCATGTTAATTAAGCAGGTCCAACAGACAATCCTATTTTTGACTGTATTTGGAAGATCAATGATCATCAACATTTACAAAAACAATGCCTTAGTGTAAATGTTAATAATCAAAATGAGAGTGGCTAGGAAACAAGAAGCAGCCAAGAAAGTTATGGTGAATTGTATTACTATTTGTCTTTCAATAATAGAAGGGAGCCAGGAGAAGGTATAAAGGAGGATGAAGTCTAACTTTTGAGAATCTAGAAATAATAATTCCCCCCAAATTAACCAGATTCACAGTATGTTCCTATGATCAAGTATCAGCCACCAAAGGTAGGTGAGAAAAATAATAAATTTTCAGCTTTGAAGGCTGTAATAATATCACCATTATAATTCATCCCAATATATCAACACAGGCTCTACATTAACAGCCTTACTTTCAAAAATAGACATAGCACCACCATAACATTTCATACTTTCAGTGTTTGGAAAGAATGTCAGGGAAAGCTCCCAGCAAGTGTTTCCATCAATCAGAGTAAGTGAAGAGGGGGAAAATGGAGAAAAAGAAAGAAACAGAGAAAGAAAACCACAGATCCTGCCTTGTGTGGGCTGAGGGAGGATTGTGTTCCAGCTCCTGAGGAGAAACATTCTCCAAAGTTCCATGCTGATTCCAGACAGATTCCCAACAGCTGTTGAGTCACTAGTACTTTAAAACAGACAGGGCTTTAAAACAATCTGCTTCAGATCTGACCTTTTTACAGTTTTTAAACTTCAAACACCTTATTTGCTGAAGCAAGGCAGACTATACTTCCATCTAAAAATGTACTTCAGTTTAATTTGCACTATTCCTGCTCAATGTTATCATTGTCTTATTTGAATATGATGGCATAATATAATAATCTATGGCTGAATTCCTAAAGCCTATGGCTGGATGCATTTTAAAGTCGTATTATAAATTACTCTGTGAATACAATTTCCATCAAACCGACAACCATATTTTTATTTACAATGAAAAACTGATTTGAACTGAATTGGCCACCTTGTTTGACAATGTATATTAAAAGTTCTAGTTGTTTTGACCTGTAGATCTAATCAATATATAGTTCTAGAGTTAGTAATCTACAACTACCACTGGTATCTATTTATATCAACTGTGTGAAGAATTTAAGTGTTATAAAAACTCTAAGAAGGGTATATTAAAAAAAAAAAAAAAAATAGGTGCAAGCTTCCCTAACAAAGCCTTGTCTAAACCTACATTTTCCAAGACACATACAGTGAGTAATATTTCCTAGGCCACTGGGCCATCTTTTGAAGCAATATTTGAAAGGATTGTGAGAAAACTTTTGCGCGGGGAAGTTCAACACAGCCTAACGAGTCTAAGAAACAACGGTATAAAATCCTCACTTGGTGACCTGCTGGTCTCGTCCCAGATTGCTTTGAAAAACAAACTGCCATTTGTTCATGATCCAGTGATGGATAAAAACAAGGATGAGGACATAAAATAACAACTCTGTTTTATCAATTTAGACCAGAATTTAAATTCCCATCAAAGGTGGCAGCCCTCGTGTTCTTTGCTATGCAACCACAAGGCTGAAAGAGGTGTTGTGACCCCATCAACTCTGCCCTCCCCATTTCAAGAACCACGCTATCTTCTGTGGATTCAGGGGAACTTCTGACTCTGCCTCAGTCATCTGAACAAGTCTGAACAAGGCACAGAAATGTGAATATGTAAAGCATAGGTTAAGATGTGAATCCCAATTTCTTAAAGTAGAAAATGTGTGAAATGATTTGCTGGAAATACTGTGCTGAGCTTATTTTAGCGATTAACATGTGGATTTTTTGTTGTTTTCTTACAATTCTGAAAGACATTCCCAGAGAGGAGCCCCACTCCCTCGGGGTGGTAGTCTTCGTTCAGACGGTCATCTTCTAGCCATGATCAGAACCTTAAATGATTTGTAGAATAAGTAGGTTCTAGAGTCACACAGGGAACTTGCCCAGGGATGGAATCAGAATAATTTATCCTGGCTCTTGATGGCATGCCAGCATCCGCTCTATCAATTTTGACCCCATGTGCTTACACTGTCCTGATTCTGATTCCTCTTGCTAAACTCAAGGATGTCTTTTCTACTCAATCTAAAACTATTAAACTCTTTGCGAAACTACCTGCTGCCCTATGTAATAAATTGTTAGCTTACTCCTGGCCCAAATGACTTTTTCAAAACCCAAGAACTATAACCAGAGAATAATGAGGTCCAATAAACCATGCCTTTCCTAACATAACCAATATAATAAATATGATACAACCCCTGGAATTGAGGGGCCACTGCTATGAACTTAACTTGAAGCACCTGCTGGGATATACAAATTCTCTAAGTCCAACACCTAGAGGTTTCTAGAATTCATACTGTCTTCTCTTAGGCGCACATCAGGTGAATCACAGTCTTTTCTATTTTGCATTTCTAAAGTGTAGAAAATGGTATAAGGTAAATGATACAGGAAAAACTGTAGTTTTAAAATTATAATTTTAATAGTTTTCTCTTACATAGTAGCAACCAAATTGGGTGCTCTTTTATCTAACTTCAATATTTAAAAATGTGTTTTTCTGAACTCTTCAAAGACACTGATTTTGTGTTTACTATAACATGGGCCCCTTTACCATATCAACACTGCATACTCTAGTTCCTGACCCGTTATTTCACCTCCAAGAATATGTTCCTCTGTTCCTTCCTTGTTGATTAGAACATATGACTCAGTAGTGGTTTGTTACCAAGCTGCAGTTAATTTAGTAGCTACAAATATTTCAGTTACAGCATCTTCATTTGGTGAAATTACACTGGCCAGAAATTTGGTCTTACATGTGTGTGTAGTAAAGCAACACATATACTGACTGTGTTATATAAATAATGAAAATTAAATTACAGGATTTTAGGGACACATTCCAAAGAATCCATTTTGCTGCCAACTATACTGGGCATATGACCAGCTGTGGAGGAAAAAAATGTCCCCCTCCTCTTAAATCTTTATGTATCTGTTTTCATTGATTTTGATAAAAACAGATTGAGAGGGGCATCCATAATGCCCAACCTTCTAAAATATCTGCATCAAAATTATTATGCTTATCAAAAAGAAAAAAGAAAGAAAGAAACCTCACTGTTTAATGCTTTGTGCTGCCTGATTCTGAATGAATGTCCATTCTCTCCCCACTTCAATGTGACCAAAACACCAACACTAAAAACATCTTTCTCATGTTATTCTTTCAAACACCCCAAAAATCATTCCCCCACTCCACCATGTAGCTCATACAATCCATCACAGCTAACATTTTTGGTGCATTCTATATGTGGCACTGAAGTCAGGGCTTTACATGGATTAACTTCACTCTGCACAGATCCATGAGTTAGACTCTATTACTCTTGCCATTTTACAGATAAGCAAACTGAGACTCACAAAGGTAAAGTGACTTTTCCAAGGTCATACAGCTAGTGAGTAGCAGAGCCAGGTTTCAGACTCCAAGCAGTGTGACTTCCGGAGCATATTCTCTTAACCACTACACGTGGCTCATCAGCCCGCACTGATCATAGTCACAGTTCTCATGTTTCCTGAGAAACATCCACAATTCCTGCCCACGGACTCTTCCTTCTAACTCCTTATTGCTTTTTTACCTCTGAAGTGTCTTTTACTGTCTCCCCTGCACATGGATTAAACTTGCAACTTACACCTGCTAAGTAATCTTCTTCAATTTATTTAAAATATACTTCAGAATATATCCTCCTCAAAAGCCTGGGGAAAAAGTAAGATGAAGGAAATCAGATTTAAAAGAAAGCACACACATGTACACACACACACACAACCGTCCTAACTTCTACTTTTTCTGCTAAAACAGGGAAAACTATGTGCTTAATTCTATGCTGAATTAAGTTCCAGAGGATTAAACCAAAAAATGTCAGTTTTTAGTTTTGATCTACTAATTTCATTTTCACCAATTTCAGTCAACTCTCAGGAAGTCTATGGTTATACACAAGTAACTGAAATTCAAAGGTAATTATTTAACACTCTTTCCTTCAACAATCATTTACTGAAGGATTTCTAAGTGCAAAAACCTCCTCTACTTATTTCTTTCAAACATCTTACTCTGTTCAATCTTTTAGTATTGCTATTTCTCTACATCTGTGTCCCCAACCAGTCTGTTAGCTTCTCGAGGTAAGGGAACTATTTTGGGCCCACTTTTTATTCTTTACAGACAAGAAGAGAGCTTATACTCATTTGCACTCAGAACTAACAGTGAAAATGAAACTAAATTGAATTTCTGTTATATTTAATATAGCTTATGAATAAAATTAAGGTCACTAATATATTATGAATAATTTAGGCTTAATCTGGACACTTATGCCGTGGAACAGATTTTACATCGGTCTAAGACAATTAGCTAACCTGTGACCTATTTTTCAAACACTAAAGAGGCATTTCTCAAGTAATTTCTTTCATCCTACCAACACCACCCCCTAAAGCACTGAATTTTCCTGTTAACAAAACATGTTTTGAGAAATGACCATGAGAAAGGATCATGCCATGAAGACATGCCAGGGCTGAACCTGAGAAAGATGCAGAAAAGAAACTCTGTACCAGTAATACTGTTTTTATATACCGCTTAATGGGCAAAATGCCACTCAACGATGGCTGCGGTTCAATTGATGCGTTCCACTGTCATCACCAACAGCTGCAAAACCCCTCAGACTGAACTGCAGCCTCCCTGTTGAAGCTCATTTCATCCATTGTTACTCATAATATGGTCTAAAGGAACATTTACAGGATCTCATAGAAAGTTTAAATGTTGTTTGATGAGAGTCATTAGATATTTAAATCAGAAATGAATGACACAGCAAGAGAAGCAATCAGAGTACACCTAAAGTAGAGCACAAACCTTCCAGGGTATTCTCTCCACTTGTTTGCTGTTCACATTTGTACTCATATGTACCTTACTAACACAGAGGCAGGAAAAAACATAGGTGTCAAATCCTGCTGCAGGTATTTTTTTTTTTCCAAAGAATTTCCACTATTTAGTAGATCAAAAGAAGTTTTTTATATGGAAATGCAAAGATCAGTTTTACAAGAGTAATTCAGAGACATGAGCAAAACCCTACATTTGCCATTAACCAAAGCATTTGGATATTTTTTAAGAAAACGGCATCAACACATAAGACAGTCACTTAATGTCCTCAAAAGGAGGAAGTTTTGTCACCTGGACTTCATTTGAGTATCAATACTGGCTTCCAATAAACTCTTAAGATCCAGCTCTCATGGCCCTTAACAGGACAAAAGACAGAGCAACGTGGATGACTGGTGACTGTGACTCCTGCAACCGTGCCCCTCCATTCCCAAGAGCCTTGCTTCACAACTGTGCTTTCTATCACAGGGTACAGGAGGGGTGCCCTGGGACACACAATGACACCAGATCACAAAGACACCATTGTATGTGAACTGAGCTTTAACTTCATGGATAGTTTTTGAGCCAGCACGCAAAAAAAAATGTCAAGCTTTGGGTTGCAACTTTTATATAAGTCCCAAATCTCCCTCTGTTGATGTATTTATTCTCCCTTTAGTTTGGGTAGAAAAGTTTACAAAGCTCTACAGTCTATAATGCAAACAGTAGATGAGTAAATATCAAGAATGAGTAGTATGATGTATCATAATATTCAAAGCTTTCAGTGTGGTAAACCTAGTGGCTCTAAGTATGTTTAGGTTTATCAAAGACTTAAAAACTGTTTCAAATGTGCAAGTCTTCAAGAAAGCCTCAGAGAACCTTAGAATTGTTTTAGCTTCAGAGAATATCAAGCCCAATCCAACTGGAAGCCAAAGTTTCCATTTACTTTATTTTAAAAGAAAGAAAGAGAGAGGTGATATTCTGAAGAAAGGAAGAAAGGAAGGAAAGAAAGGAGGCTGGAGGGAGGTAAGGGCCTAACCCCACACATTAAAATCATATTAATTAATGAACAAATTCTTGAAAATACATATTTAAAAAGTTATAATTAGCTGGTTAATAGTTATAAATTTATCTCAGTACAAAAGAAACATATAAAGTAGCTCAGGATTTTAAAAAAAGATTACAGAACAGCTGTAATGAGTAAATGAAAACCAAAACTCAGCATAGTACACTGAGAAACCAGATCCCTAATTCCACTTGAAAGGATTATGGACATACCTTAGGCTCTTGTGGGCAATGAATGCCATTACTTCCTGGGCTTAACTATCTCAAAATTTAGAAATGTCATTGTTCATTCTTTTAATTTTGGTGTGGAAAAAAATTAAGGGGTATATTGCCAATTTAATTAATAAAGAGTACACATTGCATACCAACTCCATCTGAACGCTTCCCTCATTACAGTCAATGGAAGTAGTGGTTTCTCTCCCTGGGATCCCATGGCATTTGAAATTCTTATCATATTTTTAACATTCTGCCTTATATCACAGTCATGTGTAGTCTGCCTCAAATTAGGCAAGTCACTTAAAAGACCTCTGAACATGATTTCTCATGTGCAAAATCAAAATAATCAAACTTTTGAGGAGCTAAAGAGATTAAAAATATATTTGTGAAAGTACCCTGAAACCCATAAAGTTCTGAAAAAAGCCGGGTCATTATCACACTCTTCTCCGCAGGCCCTGAGCAGGGCTGCCAGCCGCCGCCCTGATGCGCAGCTCCAGGGGTGCTATGCACTGGCCCTGGCACTACCTGGAATTCAAACATCTTTCCCAGGCCCTAGAACAGACCTTTGCACATATTTATTCCTCCATAAAGGTTTGTGGAACCAAATTGAATTCTATAACTGCACAGTTAAAAAAAAAAAAAAAAAAAAGATATAACTAAACTAAAATGCAAATATAGAACAGTTTAGCCAACAACAGCAGAGGTTGCCTATTAATACAAAAATCTGATGAGTGACAGGGACCCACAGCAGGGTGTTACTTTACCTTTCTTTATTCAATTCAAAAACCTCTGGCTTGGTATCTTAACTGCAGGCAATTTTTTTTTCCTGACACATACTCATACTTCGATTATGCTTAAATAATTCACAAGGAAAAAGATATTTTGAAAAGCCTAGGTCTCCATTACATTTCCTTTCCAAAAAAAATTGTTTTTGTCCTTTCACTGAACTTTAGAGACAAGTGACTAAATCCATCAGTGTGGGTTCTTGGGTTAACAAAAACTTTTTAAATCTAGAAACTCAACTCACAAAACACAACCTGTAAAAACTTGAAAATCTCGTCCTACAAATTAAACAATGAGAATAGTAAAAAGAAAGCTGCCTATCCAGCCACTGAGAGCCATCAGTTTGGCTACATGAGCTAGACGCAACTCTCTAACAGAGAAGTTTCCAAATTAATTTGGTCACTAGTGTATCCACACATCCAGGGAACAAAATACAGTGATTCAGCTTAGATGGGCACAAATCATAAACTGGTAACAATTTCAGAAATTTGACTTATACTTAACAGAAAAATATTTGGAGTGGAGAGAATTGAGTTGATATTAGCAGTGTTACAGATTTCTAAAAACTATGGCCATAGATACACTGTACATAATGCAGTCCCTCTACAACCTGACTGCTGAATATTTTACACATATTGTATGTGTTCTCATAAAAATTGTTGGTATCCAATTCCTACAACTGCCAGAATTAAAGCTCTAAAACTCAGTTAAAAACTGAGGTAAAGAAAAATTCCTAATCCTTCCTTCTCAATACGTTACATCAAATGTCTTTCAGTAACTGCATTAGAAAGCAATTACAGCTTAATGGCTGTCTAAATCCATTATCAGTGTACATTTAACCTTTCAATATTTAAAGATAATATTTAATTTGAGTAAATTAATGGACTGCCTGTGAGACCAAATACTTCTATTTAGTCTTTCTGGTTTTCCATCAATGATATTTCTCTTCAGAGACCAGGTCTTACAACAAGAAGTATGGTAAAAATGGAGTTATTTCTACTTGTAGTTTAAACAGATATTAATAAATGAGAGGCCAACGTAACCCCAAATGAGACGTAATGTCCTTATTAACTGCATATGTCCTCTTCCATTAACAAAGCTGCTTTTAATTCTTTGCAGATTAATTTGTATCATTAATAGTTAAGTGAGCTTATATAATTTTATCTTTCAATGTGATTTTTTTTCAAATTCCAAATTGTTTAATCTCTCTGACTTTAAAAGGATTGAGTAGTTTTCCAGAACAGCTTTTTTTTTCCTACAATGCCCTGTATTTCACATCCCCCAGTCACAAGGAATAATAATGCTTAAAAACCATGACGTTGGCTTTAGCATCTCAGTAACAGTTTAAGAAACTAGATCAATCAGAGAAAACACCACTATAAAAAGAACATAGCATAATTTCCCAATAGTATTATATTAAGAAATGCAAATAATAAGATATTAAATTAGTAATCACAGAAATTCAGCTATCAATAAGCAAATGTAAATTCTCCCAACTGAACAGTTATATCTATTGCATTGAGAATTTCAAAAGGAACTATTCCCCAGTATAATAAATACACATGAGTATATTACCTTTTTTTCTTAAGTAAAGGTTATAATCAATCACATTGCTCATTAAAATAAAACTACTGAATCATCTCATTTCATTACTGTTATTTAATTCAATTCAAGTGCATTAGCACGTACAAACCTGGAAAACTCAGAGAATTTTGTTGACATCTGATTCACATTTTGAAAGGTTAATGTAATTCTAGTGTGAATAAAACACTTTAAGAATAACGTGAAATTTAGCTTGTCCCCATCACTTCTATCTCCCATTCCCAATTTGATGTAAGTCCCTGTGGTCAGGGAAGAATCTCCTATCTCTACTTCTGTCACACCCATCTCCCAAAAGACTACTGGATCAACCAAACTATATGTAAATGCACAATTCCTGGTTTAATTCAACAATCCAAATGCTTAAGAGAATCCAATGTGTTTTAATTGCTCCAAAATTAACACAAAAAATGAAAGCACTAATAGAAAGGGTGATTCCACTGTTAATTGCATTTATTTAGTTCTTATATTTTACAATTAATATTCTGAACAATCCAAAATATATTATATTTAAAATGTCTGTAACTGCCACCAAATGTTTTTTCAAAATACATTTTTCAAAATACATTTAGAGAAATATATGGTTCAAGAATCAAATAATATAATAATATAAAAAGTTATACATTTGAGAGTCTCATTCTTACCTGTGGTAGATTAAATTATGGCAGGGGGTGGGGGTGGCAGACACGGGACTACTCCTTCTTAATCCATTCCTGTGGGTATGATCCATTGTAAATAGGACCTTTTGAAGATGTTATTTTTAGTTAAGGTGTGTCCCAACCAAATGAGGTTGAGACTTAACTATTACTGGAGGCTTTTATGAAGAGAAAGCTACAGGAAAGACCCAGAAGCAGCAAGTCTTGAGGAACCAGGAAGAGAAAGGATAGGACATTACTATGTGATGGGAAAGCCAAGGAACCTCAAGGATTGCTGCCAACCAAAATACTCACTACCTGTGCCAGAAGACGGTACTCGGGCAGCCTGCTGCCTTTTCCTGGGACCCACAAATATATCCTGTGCTGAGGACCAGGTGTGCTGGCCTGGGGGATAAAACACAAACCTCTAGTAGATAAGGGGATGGCAGGTTCATTCCTTTCCCTATTTTCTGAGCATATGTAAATACTCACTGGAGACAGTCTGATTAAGGTGGGCATGTTTTATGACTTCTGGTTCACCATCCTTGGTGGGGAGGGAGCAGGGTTCTTCCACTATACCATGCACACACGAGAGAGAGGGGCTGCCCCCTGCATCGCCAAGGATTAAGCCCAGTGGGCTGTGGGGAGCCACGCCCACTAGTGAAGCTGACCTTGCTCTGTCTCTTCGCTATGTGAGTAAAATGTTGTCCCATCCAGTGCTGTATGAGTCCGCTTCTGTCAGCAACCCAGGCTCCTGTACTGGAGTGGGATGACATCTCTTGAGGTGTCTCTCTTTCTGCCCAACACTACCGACCCTGGGAGGAAACACACCTTCCAGCCTCCAAAACCATGAGACAAAAAATTCTAGTTGTTATACCAATTAATTGTGCGGTATCTGTGGGAGCAGCAAGGAAACTAAGACATCACCACATCATTTTTTACCCACTCTGCCCCCATCTCAGATAGCCATCTTTGTTTCTTGTGTTTTGTTTTCAAATGCATAATGAACAAAATATGAATTTATATTCCTATTTTCCTATTTTTTTCATTAAAGGTAAATTGCTAATTACTATATAATATACTAATTACTATATGCCCAAATTGAACTATTACTTTAAGTGGGGATATTAAAAAATTATATGAGCTAGTGAAAACTTGTATTTCCAACCAAAATGTAGAGGTTCCATTTCAACCACAGTAATATTTGTATTACTACCCTATCTCTTCTAAATCTGAATACGTAGGAAAATCTTTACTAATCTAGCAAAGTCCCAATGACTTACTAAGCCCAAACTGTGAAATATTTTAATTGTAAATTTCCCATTTAAGTCATCAATTTCAATCAAAGATTATGAAACTGGAAGGTAATCAAGTATGATAATTAAAAATACATCTCCCTAATAATATGTCTACACAATTAAAAAAATAATTCAGAATTACTTATTCCCATAGTATTTCTTATTTCCTATAAGCATTTCTCAAAGAGAAATTGAGCAACACTAGAGTCACACACCCTTAGGTTACAAAATGTACATGGATAAGCCTGAAGGATGCCTGCTTTTTCCTAATAAATTATTTTAGGGTAACCAACACAAGAATTAAATACTGACTCATTAAAAGCCAGGTTTTGCCCGTTACTATTGTTGTTTTAAGGTAAGGTGCCCATCAAAGGAAGTGAAGCTAGGGTGTTTCTCTTTGAAAGGATGTACCATATTTATTTAGGTCACTCCTAAATGGCATGGCCAGGCTTCTTTCTCATAATGCAAAAAATTAACCTAAACTCATTCTAATAGTCATATTACCAGATCAGGAGAACTGTCTGCTACCTTGACTCTTAATGGCAAGTAGGAAGAGAGAGGGTAAACAACAACAACAACAACAACAACACAATTTTCTATGAGAAAAATGGAGTTTAATTCACCGAATAGAGATGTCTGGATAAAAAAAATTATGTGTTGTATATACTTCCCCCTAAAAATATTAGTATGATCAAAGCAACCACCAACACATGCCAACCATCAGGCATTCAACTATAAGATTATCAGTACCAAAGCCAAATAGAATAAGTTCCCCAAAGCAAAAAAAAAAGTAATTGTTAGTCTTCCATTTGTGGCCAACAGAAATGTTACCTTAATTTGGCCTTAATGACTTATAATCACTTTTAGCATATGGCTTTTAAGATTGCTATTATTCAGCTTGATCTATGGATATAATGGAGCAGAACAGAACTGTGGTTATAATTAAAATAAGTTCCTGTAAAAGTGGAATATGTAGTACGTTGCTAATGTGTAAATGACTAAATAACTTAATTAGGTGAAATGAAGTGCACTTATAACCACAGATACTTAAACTGAATCATGATAATGTTGTATATATGAATATATTCTTTAAAAAAATGTTTATTAACCAAACAGTAGGGCTAAGAAATACAAAGTGACTAGGACCTGTAAAATTAAAACTGGTTAACATTGGCTCCTGAATATAAACTGATACAAGACAACCTAAAATCATATCTAGCTGTCAAAAATACCAAAAATTACCAGAGGATTTTTTTTTAAAAAAGCTTATTTTGGTAGGAATTAAATATAAGAATGACCTATTACCTTGATTTTGACTTTGCCATTTTATTTTTTATATACATTCTCTTTTAAATTTGTACTTGAGTTATTTTTGTAGGGGGTATGGTGTGTTGGGGGTGGATGATGGCTAAAATCTCCATACACAGCCTAAGTTAAAATTATCTACTATTATCTATCCATCCATCCATCCATCCATCTAGAAATAATCTACATCTAGTACAGTGAATGTATATTAAAAAAATTTTTAATCAATCTTACATATTTCTGTATTTTGCCATTCCTTGACTGTAAATAAACATGGTAAACTTTTACACTAACACATCTTTCTGGCTGTACCAGTAAAAACACGGATGGTAAAATTCACCCAAAAAGGCTGCTCCCTGAAGCAAGATAAAGAAGCAGAGAACCACAGTGCGAGGGGGAGGGATGGGGGGGAGTATGAAGTGCACATGTGGGGCCTTGATTCAAAACACAGCTGCTAAATCTAATTTTAGGCCAACTGGCCTTGTCAATGTCTCTTAACAAGGAAAATTTCCCCATTAAATATTAGAAGCTGTTAAAAAAAAAAAAAGCACATGATAATATTCATTAGTTAACTTATCTATAGCATTGCTGTTTTATACAGAAAGTATGTGATGCAGCCTAGAAGAGAGACAAGCTTAACCAGTGCTGTGGAGGGTACTTCAGTTAAAGAAGTTTTATTCCAAATAAATGACCCATGAAGATTCAGAAATACATGGGTTCACACAGACGTTTATGTAGCAAATAACGCACCACTATTCACATGTTTGATAAAGGAATTTGAGTGTTGTAAGTGAACAAAGACAAACAGACATGAATGAAATTAGACTTTTCACAATTCTAATAGCAGTATTGATCACTAACATTTATTGAGCTCTTCCTGTTTGCTAAACCCAGCTCTATGTGCTGTACTTGAATTAAATCGATTAGTTCATTTAATCCTCACAACTCCATTATGAGACAGATCCTGTGAGCAGCACCATTTTACAGAGGGGGATGTTCTGTCTAAAGCTATCCCATCTCAGACTTTTGGAACACATAACCAGTTTTGGACTGCCTACCGCTGCTGTTATTGTTTAATGCATTGTTTAAATGTTTAATTCACTGTTATTTTGCATTTACTGTAACATGAAACAGAACATCACCCTCATACACCAAGTTGTCTTCTTTTTGTTCCATTTATTTTCCTTTCTTGTGTTTTGTTGGATTAAGGTTTGTGGTTGTTTTGTGTGTTCCATTTTCCCTCTCTAATGATTTTGAAACTGTTCACTCTCTCTCTATCCTTAAAGGTTAATCATAACTATTCTGAAGCACATGTTGAAACTTACATTTTTATTTTCTTGTTTTGAATAAATTCTCCTTTATCATCTCAAAATAAATAAATAAATAAAGCTATCCCATCTCTTCAGCACTTAAGCGACTGAGGTGTGTGGACATTTACCAATAAGACAGTTTCTCTGATTTTGCTTAACCATCATTTCAAGGAAATTACAAATATAACACTTTCAGCCCAATCTCATATATTCTCAGACCCTTGATTAAATGACCCTTAAATTTATTTAAGCTTATCTGGAGCATTTGTTGCCACCAACAAGCAGGGCAATGAGTCATGTGTCGAAGAATATATCAGTTAACTCTTTTTTTTCCAGAATGGAAGCAAATAGAAAGGTTGTGATGTTCAATACAAAATGTTCTTTGCACCCTTATTCCCCAAATTGTATGCAGAATAATAAAATCTTCATGCTACATGAATTTTCCTATGGAAAACTAACATATCTTCCATCACATTCTCAAACCATTGTGTGGCTCCAAAAACAATCAAAATCCCAGGTCTTCACTCCCTGGTCCTGACCACACTTCCGAGTATCGCACCCATGCTCCCAACTTGCTCCCATTACCCCACTTTTAGTCTTAAAGAACTACTTTAGATTTGCAAAGTGCACAACTGTGCATGCTTTTCCCTCAGCTTGAACTGCCCTTCACTCTTCTGTCTATAGACTGCCCACTCGTCTTTCAAAGTTCAACTGACTTGGCAGTTTCTGTGCAGGTCCCTCAGCACTTACCTCCACTCCAGTGATTCTGATTACACAGTGATACCCTACACCTATGTGCTTCCAATCAAGAACTTACCATACAGTGGGATAATTTTTTTATTTAGATGTTTACTCCCTCAATGTGAGCTCCTTGAGATAAAGAACTATCTTATCCATCATCATTTTATCTATCTCAAGCCTTCAATCCAGTCTTCATATTTGGTGATGGCTCAATAAATTTGCTAAATTAATTGACAAATAAATGTATAAAGAAATGCTATAAAAATAATCAATTAAGGACTCTAACTAGTAAGGTGCTAATGACACAAAATTTCTGAGTATGAAACAATCTTTGCCCATAATGATCTTCAAGCCTAATATTTATTTACTTAATTTATATCCATCCTTGTTCCACATAGAAGCTGATCCACTACTTAGAAAATTCCTCCACATACATAATATTTTTCTCACAACAACCTCTTTGAATTTTTTTAGCTGTTTAAGTTTTTAAATAGTTTGCCCTGTTTACAAAAGTAACACATGCTCACAGTAGTAATGGCAAATACATAAAAATATAAAGAAAACAGAAATCACACATAAAAGAAATTTACCACTGTCTCCACTTTTCAAATGAATAAATTCACTCTCTGAGATTGAAAGTGATTTGCCTAAGAACACACTCCTGACAACGAGAAGTCTGGGAGGGGAAGCCTAAGATACACCCCTTTACTCCTGTGTCAACAAGCTATGGCCCTCTGGTCAAATTCAGATGCCACCTCTTTTTCCTTTAGGATCTTGGTGCATAAATTTTATTCAAACCCAGCCACACCCATTCCACTAGGTATTGTCCATGGCTGCATTTCTTTTCCAAGGACAGAGTTAGGACAGAGACCCTATGGCCCACAAGAGTCAAAGTATTTATCTGGCCCTTTACAGAAAGAGTTTGCTGACCCCTGCTCAAGTCTATACCATTCTAGTTTCAGAGACATGTGGTAGGTCTTAAGTAGACAAGAATAATTTTGTGTTAAGGAAAATTTCCTTTTTAGATGCCTATGCATGGACGAGGTGAGAGGTAAAATCCGTAACACAAGGGGCTGAATATTTGCATAAGGTATTTTTTTAATTTTAGCTTTGTAAAATCAAAACATCAAAATTTATGTTTGAACCAGGGCACCCTGTCAATAACAAAAATATTTAGCAAAGAAGGCAAGAGTCATGGATGGCGTTAGGATGTTCTGGACAGAGACACCCGTTCCCTGGCACCTGGCCGGCCTCTCCTCGGACCAGAGCCCTGCTGCCTTCTTCGGTCAGTACAAAGACACCCTACTGAATCATGCTTCCCAAATTTCAGTCCCATCCCCATAATTTTTGCCATAACTGAGTATTATCTAGACCTTTATTCAGTTAATAATTTCATTTATAAAGAACAAACTTAAAAAAAAAAAAAAATACTTAGCCTTCTCCTAAGAATAATATCTTAAAATCCAGGCCTAGTTGTGCTAGTTATATTTCTTGTAAATCATATTCAGTCATACATAAATATGTAGATAGATAGAAGACAGGCAGGCACAACCATTGAAATAAAAGAAGTTTGCTTTCTCCCTCCCCACCTAATAAAAAAATACTCATCAACAACTCAATATTCCATTGTGTTACTTCTCACTGAGCTCACTTAATCGCTCTTTGTTTAATTTATCTCATGTGTAAACCCATGGACCTCAGAGGGATATTCTGAGGAATAAAAGAGTTAGTGAAGGAAAAGTCTGATCCATAATAAATATCAAGAGTGCCTTGCCCACTCCAGTATCTGATGTATATATTAGATGAGGTATTATACGTGAAAGAACTCTGCATACTCTACCACCTGTAGAAAGATGTAGGGAGTTTTTCCAGGGAAAAAATAAGGCAAAAGACATGGAATGAGCACTCCCCTTGGAATCCAAATGCCTGGGCTGAATGTAGACTTTGACTCCACTAACTGTGTAATGTTGGACAAGTCAAGAGATTCTCTAAGTCTCGGTTTCCTCTCGAGGGACTTTGAGATAACCACTTTTCATCGGGTTTAACATAAGATAACCATAAAAGGGTGTCTGCCATAAAGTAGATACTCAGTGAGTTTCAACTTCTCCAAAACCTGATTTAGGCCAATATTTTATCTGGTAATATATGCTATATGCAAAATGGATGTGCAAATGCAAAAAATGCTAATATAATCATCGGAAAGTTTCATGACCTTGAAAATCCAATAAATGAAAACAAAGGGAAAGAAATTTAGTAGTTTCCAATGACAAATTAAGACTCTAACTTAAAATGAGCATGACCCCACAGAACTACTATTTTTATTAACCAGCAGATTCCCTTTAAAATATATATATATATATATATATGTTTATTGAGACATTTATTCAATTCAGTATTTATTGAATCAAAAGATGTTTTAGATTAGGAGATCAAAGAAAGCTTCTCTGAGAAAACGACATTTCAGAAGAGAACTGAATGGAGTTAACCAGGCAAAAAGAGAGAGAGGAGGGGTCTCCACAGCATATACAAAGGTCCTGAGTCAACGAAAAGCTTGGCAAAGTCCAAGACCTAAAAGAAGCTCAATTTGGCTAGACTGTAGGAATGTTAAAGCAAATACATGTTATTCCAAGTGTCAAAAAAAAAAAAAAAAAACCACCAAAAACCACTGATGTTAGGAAATAAGAAGCTAGGTGCATAGTTTCCACAAAAACTGAACATTTTATCAAAAATTACTAAAAGGTTTATAGGATCAATATTATAAATTGTCTGACAAGATGAAATCCATCAGTAATATTAGCAAGTGTAGTTTAAGTGGAATAAGCACAGATGGAAGCCAGACTAAAAAGGGTTAAAGAGCAAATTAGAACTCTGATTCCATATGCATGGCAAACTACATACAATGAAGGGCTCTCACACTACAAAACAACCAAGATTCTGCATTTTTTTTAACTGTTTCTTTTGCAAATACATAACTGCAAAAAATAAGGAAATGTTCAAGGTACCAAAATAAAACAAAACAAAACTTGAGTTTCCAGTTGTTAAAGGTAGGCACAAGACGCAGGTATGTCCTGAGGGAAAAGGCCAATATAGCAATGTGATAAGAAGGCTAATGACTGGGCCACTAGTAAGGTGGGAGAACTAAGTAAGAAACTCCCAGATAAAGAAAGAGACCTTGAAGCAAAAGCAATTCCTCTCTGGAGGAAAGTTTTCTTACTTTAGATTCCCAAGTTTTCAATAAATCCAATACTCAACAAACATGAATTGTAAGTATCACAAACAAGGGAAACAAACAAAAAATAAGTCAAGGGCAACAGAAACAAACAAAAAATAAGTCAAGGGCAACAGAAACAACAAGTCATGGAATTAGACTTCTCCCTATCCCCAACCCATGGACTTCAGATATTCAACTTATTTGACATCATCTATAAAATTGTATATTATGTTAAAAACTAAAGATATAATCATAAAAATTAACAAATTAAAAACTATAAAAAGTTAGTAGGCATGATTTAAAAAAGAACCAAATATAACTTTTAGAAATAAAAATAAGCATTGACATAAAAAAAAAATCAATCAATTAATTAAACAACACAATAGACAAAGTTAAAGAGAAGACTGATGAATTGGAAGATGGATCTAAAAAAATTACCCAGAATGTAGCACAGAGATACAAGGGGATAGGAAATATGAAAGAGAGATAAAGAGAAATTGAAAGTATAATAAGAAGATCTATGTTATAGATAGTATTATAAGAAGATCTATGTTATAGATAGTATTAAATCTATCACTCATTTAAACAAAGTCCCTGAAGAACAGAATAGAGAAAATGGAGAAGGCAGAATATTTGAATAGATAAGCATTGAGAATTTTTCTGGATTGGAGAAAAACATCAAGCCACAGATACATGAAGCACAATGTAAAATTAAGAAAATCACACCAAGATACATTACAGTATCAAGACACTGGAGCACCAAAGAGAGAAAAGGAAGAAGTTGAGGGAAAGAGAGATCTCCTAGAAAGGAATGGCAATTGGATGGACAGCTGATTTCTCATGAGTCAAAAAAGAATATCAAACCTAGTAGAATAAAATCATCTGAGTAATGACAAAAAACAATGGTCAACTTGGTAGCAAAACTATCTTTGAAAAACAAGAACAAAGACATTTTGGATAAACAAAAACTACAAGAGTTGACCTCCAACATTCTTGTAAAAAAATTCTCCTAAAAGATGAAATATGGAAATGATCCCTTAAAGAAGGTCTGAGACACAAGAAAACAGTTGAGTAAAGAAAAGTTGTAAACAGATAAATAATATAAACAAAAAATGCCTATAAAATAAAAATACCTAACTTTTAGGAATTATTTTAAAGGTCAAAACTACAAGACTTCTAAATAGGGAGGAGAGTGCTGGGAAGAATAGTATCTTATGGTCCTAAAATTGTTTGAAAGGAAAATTAAGATTTTAGGAAAACTTCAGACTTTGTAAGACATCTATGAATAGTAAAATCTCAAGGATAGCCTCCAAAAGATCAGAAATAAATTTCAAGCAACAGGACAGAAAAACTGAAACAAGCAATCAATTTTTAAAGTCAAGGAAGGTGAAAAATAGAAGCACAGTAGAAGCAAATGGAAAACTGAAGTTCCATGACAGTGATCACAGGGCTACCATGCTACACAATTTCAACATGTATCGTTGACATTGTGGTATGTAAGTGGCCCAAACAGAAGTATAAAAAATGTAAATGGACTTAAATAATTTGGTTCTGTCTTATTAGATTAAAAATTAAAATCCAGCTATAGCTGACATACCTGAAACTTAACATGAAATGGTTTAAAGTAAAGGGATAAAAAAAAGACACACTTGATAAATACTAACCAAAAAGGAAGTAGTATAACTAGGTTATCAGGAAAAGGGACTTTCAAACAAAAACTAAAAATTAAAACAAGAAAAAAGGGTAACCACATAATGATGAAGAGTTTAATTTACAGGAAGATCTAAAAATTCTAACATGAATGCATACAGTGATATATTTTCAATATATATAAACCAAAAAATTAATAGAAACACAGGAAGAAACTGACAAGTCTACAAACATTGTGCAATTATTTCAACCCACTTCTCTCAGTGACAGAAATGTCAAGCAAAAACCCTTCCCCCACTGCAAAAAAAAAAAAAAAAAAAAAAACAGTAAAGGTATAGATGATTTTAAGGCCAACAACTAGCATGAAATTTTGGACATATATAGATCCCTCAACCTAATCATAAGAGAACAAACACTCATCTCAAACCCACAATGTAACATTTATAAAAACTGATTAACTGAAATTAACCATAAAGCAACTCCCAAGAAGTATCAAAGAACTGTTACCAAACGTAACAGGTCTCTGATAATAATTAAATTATATTAGAAAATCAAGAATAAAAAGATGACTAACACCTTCATTTGTAAAATTTCAAAGGCACTAATAAATGTTGCAAGGGTCAAGAAAGAAATGATATTGGAAATTATATATATATCTATATATATGAAAATCATGGTGAAAATGTTACATAAAAAAACCTATAGAATACACTGATAACAGTACTTAATGGGTACTATATAGCCTTAAATTCTTACATTGAAGTTATGATAACGCAATGAGCTAAGTGATCAACTTAGAAGTTAGGGAAAAAAAACAACAACAAAATTAACCCAAAGAAGAAAGCAGGCAATAATAAAGAAATTAATGAAGTAGAAACACAAGGAAAATAATCTACACAGCCAAAAGCTGGTTTATGGAAAAGACTAACAAATGAGAAAGACTTCTAGTGAACTTTATCTAGGAAAAGAACTTACATAAGGAATAAAAAATAAAACTAAATTATAGAATCACCAGAGATTAAAAAGCTAATAAGAGAATACCATAAACAAATTTATGGCAATAAATTTGAAAGTTTAGATAACTAGGAAAAGATCACATACACATATTTACTTTATGTATATATACTTTACATATATTTATATATAATTTTTATATAGGATATGCATCATATATATAAATACATATGTATGTA
The DNA here is from genome assembly GCF_015220235.1 of Choloepus didactylus. NCBI lineage: Eukaryota > Metazoa > Chordata > Mammalia > Pilosa > Megalonychidae > Choloepus > Choloepus didactylus. The sequence goes on along the minus strand of NC_051322.1, from coordinate 24,821,879 downwards.
AATATGTATGTATGTGTATGTATATATCTTTAAAGACTATTTAAAGAAAAAGTAAAATCCCAAATCTTACTACCATAATATTCAAAAATTTTAATCAATGGTTTAAAATCTTCTCATAAAGAAAACACTGGGCTCAGATAGTTAGACAAGTTTTACCTAATTTCAAGGAAGACATCATTTCAGTTTTATACAAACTCTTCCAGAGAAAGAATACTCCCCTATTAATTCTGTAAGTCAATATAACCTTGTAACCAAAACTAGACAAGGACAGTAAGATAAAGAAATATTATATGCCAGTCTTAGTCATAAACACTGATGCAATAATGTTAAAGACAGTATTAGCAAAGTGAATGTAGCATATTATTTTTAAAAGAGTAATACTAATACAGCATGTATACATTAATTTTATTCCAAAAATTTAAGAGTGGTTTACCATTGGGAAAAAAATAAATATCACAACGTTAACAGATTGAAGGAGATAAAGAAATAATCATGTAAGTATACACAGAAAAAGCATTTGATAAAATTCAATACCTACTCATGATAAAAATTCTTGACCAAACATATATAGAAGGAAATTTCCTTAACTAAATATCTACCAACATCACTATTAATGGTAAAAATCAGGAATAAGACAAGGATGCCCAGTATTACAATTTCTATTCAATAGTGTTCTTGAAGTCCTAGAGTGGAAAAAGTGAAGTTGGGCCCTTTCTTCCCACTCTATACCAAAATCAATCACAAGTGTATTGAAAATTTAACTGTAAAAGACAAAACTCTAAGAACCTTTTCAGAAGAAAAAGGTAAGAGAATATATTTATGACATTGGGGTAGGGAGAATTTCCCAAGCATGACACAAAATGTGAAAAGATAAAGGAAAAAATAATATGACTACATTAAACTTATGAACTTCTCTGGTCATCAAAAGATACCATAAAGAGAGTAAAAAGACAAGTCATAAAATGAGGGAAGGTATTTTCAGCATATATGACTGAGAATTAGCATCCAAAAATATATCAAAAACACCTATAAATCAGTACCAACAACAAACCCAAACAACCCAACAGAAATTGGGGGGTGGGGGGGTGGATTTTTTACAGAAGAACAAACATGAAAGGCAAATATAAGAAATATAAAGATGCCCAACCATATTAATCATCAGGGAAATGCAAGTTAGGACCACAGTAAGATGCATTTATACCCATTAGATTTATTCAAATTAAGAAATTTGATAATACTCAAAGTGGATAACAACAATCTTTTATATTGATGGTGGGAGGGTAAATTGGAAGTAACTTTGGAAAACATTTTGGCACTATCTTGTTAAGTGGGACATTCATATTCTCAATCCAGCAATTCTACTTATGGATATCTAGTCTACAAAGAAATTCTTGTACATGTGCACCAAGAGATTTGTACAAGAAAGTGTGTAGTTCCAAACGATGGGAATCAATCCAAAAGTTCATTAACTAGAAAATACATAAATAAATTAAGAGCATATTTGCCAGCAGTGAAAATGAACTAATGCCACATGCTATGACATGGATGAATCTTAAAAACATAATATTAAGTGAAAAAAGCAAGTAGCACAAGATAATTTAAGTATGAGCACTTTTATAATGCTCCAAACAGAAGCAAAAGCAAACAACATATTGTTTAGGGATACTTATACATGTTAGAAAGCTACTCTTAAAAAGTAAAGCAAGAGAATGTTCTCCTCCGGGAGGAAAGACAGAGGACTGCAGCTGGGGAAGGAGCCCACAGGAGAGACCCCAGAGCCGATACTGCTTGTTTCTCATGTTGAGGGGGTTCACAGGCATTCAGGCCATCATTAAGCTTCCCAATATTCACACACTACATGATTTTCTGAAAGTGTCAAGCAGCACACAATAAAAATATGTTCTAAAATTTTTGGTAGGGGGTTAAATTTAAATAAAAAGTATATGAGATGAAGGGATACATACAGAACAAGTCTTACTATGAAGGAGGGCAAGAAAGGACTGTGGCCAGAGGAGAATGTGAATGAGAGAGAATTGTGTGGTTTTGTTTAGTTTTTAGTTATGAAATATTTCAAGAATAGAGATGATAAAACAAATATCATAAAGAGTAGCTATCCACCCACCACTCAGCTTTGTCAACCTTAATAGTCTATCATTTTTTTCTTTTCCAAAAAATCAAGCATTGCAGATACTGGTGAAGCTCACTGTGCACTCCCCAAAGGAAGGTTAGCTTCATTTTGTTTTTTAACTGAGAGTTACTAACGCATGCCTGGAGGCTCACAGGAATCCTCCAGGAAGCGGGAACAACATGCAAATACTACCCACATACATCAGCATTGCCCTGCTAACTCAACCAGCAGCCAGACGCATGCTATAGATTTCCCATGGTGCAGACGATTTGAGGCCCCTCTCCTTTCAGCACCCTGGTGAGGAAGGGCACGCAGAGCTCTTGGGTCACGGAGCCACGTATCACTCACTGTCACATTTACCAGGATCCAACCCATGTCCACAGCTCTACACCAATGCTCCAACTAGTGGCCCAACCAAAGATGAAAAGAAAAATCTCCTCAAATAGAAAAGTAAATATTCTCAAATAATGCAATATTTTTCCAAACTAAAATGGACTAAACAAACATACTGTTTTGAGTGGTGACTCCCAATAGTAAACAACAAGGTTAACAAGAAAACGTTGGGGGTAGGTGGGGGGAGAGAGAAAGAGAGAGAGAGGCAGAGATATTAGCTGAGGTTTGGTACAGGGAAAGCTTGATTTTGTTCCTAATCAAGAGTTAACAGATCATTTTCTTCCATGAGCCACCTCAAATAATAGTGTTTCAATCCCAAATAGAATACAACCTAAATCAAACCACCCTACTAAAGTTCACCAACAAAGACGCTCAGCAACATCTATTGGATGTGCTCTCTGATACCTGACTTGGGGGTGGGGTATGGAATTCAATTCAATAGGTCTGCCTAAAACATCATAATGGTAATGGTAATAAGAATATAAACTCTAAGAAGCCTAAATAGTGCAGAATTACAGAAGACCACTGAATAAGAAAGAAGAGTCCCATTTGCCTCATTCTCCCACTTCCACCTCTGTATCCCCTGAGAACAGAATTACAAAATCAATTCTCAGAAAATAAAAAACACTCCTATGATTTTGGCTGCTAAAAAGACAGTAGATACCACCTGATAGCTGAATCAGGTCTCAGAGTTATTGTTAGACAATACAAAGAATGGTAAATTTTCAAGTACTAAAAAGTCATAAGAAAATTTCACAAGAGAAGCCAGTGCCCACTATGAATGCTTCCCAATGGGTACAGTTAAAGATGTCAAATGAGGTCTACACTAAATTCTCCAACATCAACACCAACACTGTAGACCAAGCAACCCCATCCCTCACCTGGATTTCTGCAGAAGCCTCATGACTGATCTGGGCCATCCACGCTGACATGTCTAGCTACCGGTCTGTGCTCTAGGCTGCAGCCAAAATGTTCCAAGGACAAACTGCATCAGCAGGACACAGCAAAGGCTCCCCATGCAAAGGCTCAGCCTTGGATGATCTGCCCCCAACCTACTTCCCCAGACTAAGCTCAACCAAACCCCCATTCCTTCTTCACCGATTTAACCTCCCATTTATCTGTCAGACCTTAGTTCAGATGTGCTTGCTTTCAGACATGAAGCCTTTCCTAACTGTTCTGGCTAGGTCATATATCCCTATAGTAACTCTCCTAATGCCACATACCTTGCAAATGTAGAGCATGATATTTCTTTGGCTGATGTTCAGTTAATGTTTGACTCCCACATTTAGGCAACACAGGAACATCTATCTCTGTCTTGCTCACCATTTTATTTACAACACCCAGCATATTACCTGACTCATGGTAAATGCTCAATAAATAACCATTTAAAAATAAATGAATGATTTTGCTCTGTGTAAATTCAAAAATAAATTTAAAAAACAATTCAAGTATGGTAATAAAAAAGACGAACATGTGTATTTAGTGCCCTAGAAGTAAATAAGCACTATCTGTAAATCTGAAATATTAATTTCTGCTCAAAAAAGACAAATGGAACATAATTGTCATTGCTTCCCATCAAGACTCTGAGACATTCATACTAGTTCATTTTGAGGCCCAGTTCAATAATCTTTCTAATCCATTCCCCGTCGTTTATACTCATGTAGAAGTACACATCTACACAGATTCTAGGATTTCTATGCTTCAGTTGGAAATGTGAATTCTCTACTTATATTTTTTAAGTGTCTTTTGAAAGAGTCTACTTGTATATTTCAACATCACTTATTTTTTTATTCAATTTTATTGATATATTCACATACCACACAATCATCCACAGTGTACGATCAATTGTTCACAGTACCATCATGTAGTTGTGCATTCATCACCTCAATCCATTTCTTGAACATTTTCCTTGTACCGAACAAGTGAAAGTAAGAATTAAAAATAAAAGGAGAAAAGATCACCCAAATCATCCCCCTCCTCCCACCTTATCTTTCACCTAGTTTTTAGTCCCCATTTTTCTCCTCATCCATCCATACACTGGATAAAGGGAGTGTGATCCACAAGGTTTTCACAATCACACTGTCACCTCTTGAAAGCTACATTGCTATACAATCGTCTTCAAGAGTCTAAGGCTACTGGATTGCAGTTTGAACATCACTTATTTTTAAAGTTTTTTCTTATTGAATCATTATAGAACTTTTATCTAACGACAGCAACATCATGCTCCAATTAAATTTTTCTGGAGTTGAATTTTTTCTTTTGTTTTAAATCACCACAGTATCCAGCACTGTAGCTTACACACGGTTGGCTTTCAAAAGAAAATGTTTACAAAATGAATGAATGAATGAAATGAGTAAATGAAAGTTCCTCTTAATTGTTATTATTGTAATGAACTACATTCACCCTGAAAAAAATAATAACGACATGACATACATTCATTCCCTTTCATTTTTCTTATGTTTTCAACATTCTTTAAGTAATCAGTCTTCAAACAATTAGGGACTATCTCTCACCTTATCCAATTCTACCAAAATTACTAAGGATTAAGTTGTAGAATTCCCAGGAAAGAGAGACACTGCAAATGTACATTTCAGTTAAAAGAGAAATGATTCCACATGGGCCAAGAAGATAAATTGAAGACTAATAAGAGGGTAATAAAATGGGGGGTGGGGGGGCGGAATTAGGTGTCAGAAGAAAATTAATCTTGTTGTTAGAAGTAACTAGATGAAAAATAACAGTGCCCACAAAAGAACAGAAAAGCATTTGTTGATTTGGGACAGCAATTGTTAGTGGACAATGATGTTCAGGAAAGCATACAACAAAGAACAATCATTCAAACAAGGACTGAAAGTGATATTGTTTGGTCTTTCTTTTCTAAATTACAGGATAATGTTATGTATGACATCGCATATTCAATCTTGAAATATTACGATGACAGGATAACCAAAATTTCTTCTCTAGTGTTTAAAGTCATAGGATTGCAAAATACCTCCAATATGAATCCCTCTTTTTGAAGAGCAAAAAAAATTTTGGAAAACACATAGGTTCTTAACTGAAATTTAAAAAAAAATGGATCTAGAATATTCTCCCTGTCATAAAAACCTTGTTTTTCCTTTATGACAGATGCAACCATTCATTAATAAATTCTTCCTAAGAAAATAACCATTACTTGAATTTTTGACTTCACTGTGGAAACTGGAAGCACATGCTACATGGAGACCACAGAGGCCATGGAGAGAAAGATGCTTTCATCTGAACTTGTCAATACTCAGCAAGCGGGTGATATTCTGTATGTTTTTCCTATTTGCGATATAATTAAGATAGATGTTTATCCCGAAATATATCTGGCCATTCCATAAAGATTTTATAAATATTATATAAGCTTTGGCTAAAATCTTTGAGAACTTTTTTTAAATGCATTTCAGAATGTACTATATGGCAATAACTATTGAATTTCCTGGTTAAGCTTTTGAACCAAAAGACATGGCACTGGTAGAGGTGATGGCAGTGATAATAAAAATTATAATGATGGATTTTTACAACCTTCAAATATTTTCCATATAGTTTCCTGTCTGAAAAAGTTTAAAACCCCTCTTGAATTATATTGGAGAGATTCAAATTATTTTTTCATTTTTAAGATGCAGGTTTGAGGTTCTGTCATTTTTTCAGTATGAAACAGCTATTTAGCCACAACTATTGCAAAAGAATCCAGATTTCCAGAATTTGGTTAAATAAATAATTTTCTCTAAAGTAGCTATCATTTTGGCTCAAGAAAAATTTCCCCTGCTGAATGACAGAACAGAAAGTTTGGAACTAGTGATACAAAACCTTAATTTCTGTTCTAATGTTACCATTAAAAACAAACTTTTTGAAGGAACTGGTTTATAATCCAGAACACCCTGAGGGCATTCAAAATCAGGAAGAGAAAAAAAAAGCATTTACAACAGGGATGTTTGCCTGGAAATCACTGCATGTGCCTAGACCGGAAGTGATGCCCTGCAGAGCTGAGAAGCCTCTTTCTGGGTATTCTTTTTAATCCATCCTTGGCAATATTCTCCCTCTGTACCAGGTTCACAGTGATCTCTATATAAAATGCTCAGTCCCAATACCCACATGGCACAGTGTGGTATATGGGAATTCTGTATTACATGCATGATTTTTCTGTAAACCTACTATACTAAGTCTCTAAAAAAAAAATTTAAAAAAGTCTACTCCTCCTTCCGAAGATCAGAGCAGATTTCTCCATGAAATCTTCATTATTAGTTGCTCCCAGCAGGAAATAACTTTTCTGAACTCCCACAACATTATTGACACCTGTCTTCTAGGCACTAAATTTTAACTATGTATGTACTTTTCTATTCTTTCCTGTAAGAATATATTCCCTCTCAGGGCAGGCCCTTTCCTCTACAAAGCCCTCTATGCCTTATAACAGCTAACATAGGGGGTTGAGCAGAAGGATATTTAAAACAATATTAGATGAGCCAAGATAAGAATAAGAATCAGGATATTTAGATAAATAACTAGCTAGAACAATTCAAACAGCAGCCTATCTCCATTCCCAAAATACAAAAACCCAAGGGGCAAAACTGAAGCTATGCTACAAATGTCTAGCTAGTGATGGAAATAATCATACCGTTTAACTAAATCAATAATTACCAATTTTTACTCACTTTAAGTGAATATAAAAGTAATTATTCAAAAGGTAATCCAATTTGCATATTTTTTTAGGTCTTTCCCTTCAGCATTTTACACAATAATGAAAACTGGAGTTTCCAGAGCTATAATTTCAATATCCTTATTCACAGAGGCTAGGTCTTCTCCTAGTTTAACAGTCTCCTAAATACCTTGCATTTGAGTCTTCACTTGGGAAATCCAAGATTAAAACCTTCCATTTAGCTGCCATGGAATTCAGCTAAGAACCCCAAAAGGGTATATTCAAATTAATGGAAGAGTAAAACAGGAAAGAACATTCTAAAAGGTATTCTGTAATGGGCTTTGTCACCACCTTCTCTGTTTTATTGAAAAAACAGTCTTTTTCTCAGGGGGCTGAAAGTCTATATGCCAACCATCAGAGTAGTTTAACTATTAGAAGTTAAAAATGTCAGGGGAAAAAAAAGTTTGTAATGGAAATGCTGACATGCCATGAAGTAAAGAAGCATGAGCAGGTGCTTCTGCAACCGGGTCATAATTCAATCAAGCTGCATTTTGACGTCATCTGTTATAGAAAAAAGCCAAATGGTTTATGAACAGCTCCAGAACCCCCAAGATCAAATTACAGCCCTGATATTTAATCACGGGTCTTACTTTGTTATTTTTAATAACACAATACATTTTAACAGTTATGTGTCAACTGCCTTAGCCAAATTAGGACACGCGATGACAAGTGAGCTGGATTACAATATCCATCTCACAATCTCACTTTTTATTATTTTTTCAGAAATGGTAGAAGCTTTCCTCTTCTTAAGAAACATACAGTTGGCACCAGCGGATTGAGTCCAAACCTTAATTAAAAGCAGCATGATGTCTCTAACCAGGGGGTCAGGACATCTGTATTTGTGTCCTATCACAGCCAATAACCACCTATATGATTTGGGCAAGTCATTTAACCCTCTCAAACCTTAGCTTCTCACCTGAAAAATAATAGAACATTTTATTATGCTCTAAATAATAGAACATTTTATTATGTTCTAAAGCATCTTGTAAATCTAAAGTTCTATAAATATTTCACTTTAAAAACTATATTTGTATGATTTCTTTGGGATTCCCTGGGAATGCGAGTGTAAACTCTTACTAGCCAAAAAGTTGAGAAATTTGTAATTCAATTAAAATTACTCTGATCAAAGAGACTTCCTAGTACATAAGAAATTGTAAGCTAAAAATTTTAGAGGCAATATCAGCAAGTGAAACAGGTTCTTTTAAAAACTAATGTGCAAATACTGCCGCACGTGTGAAGGGTTGTTTGCAAAACAAATCAATACGATCACATCCAACAATGGATTGCAGTTAATAAACTACATATAGTAATTACCAGCAATGGCAGTCTAGAAAGTCATTCATTAAATGTTAATTGTCACACAAAAGTACAAAAGCATCTATTTGAACAATCCTGCAGCTACACCTTTAAATAAGATACTTTCTTACAGCCCTGAAATGCAACCATATAAACTGAGTTTTTACACACACCTGGGTATTTATTTGATATGCTGATAAACTGGGCCTTTATTTATTTTTGTAATGAAAATAAACATGACAACCTTTTTCAACACTTTTGCTATTCCTGCATGTCTGATTTAAAAAAATATACAACAAAGTGTTAACAAATCTTCTCTAAACATTAAATTGCTACTTCTCTTATGTCTCTCGCTTAAACAATATGAGAAATAGGGTTCTAAAGTATCCGTCTAAAATCCATGTGCATACCCTATTTCTGAATCTAAATGGACTCACAGATTTAGAAAATGGGCAACACAAATGAGCTTATAAGCTTGGTTGTCAATTTTGGAAATTTTGAATGAAACCAACAAAAAATAACCTTAAAAAATACTAAAATGTGCTTCATTGTCTCTAATACTTATAACTATCTAATTTGGAAGAGGCTCTGGTCATATAAAATAGCCTATAAAATACAAAAAAAATAAAGGGGGGTGGATTTCTTCTCTTCCTACCTAACCTCACTTTGACACTGCACCTGTTCAGAATTTGACTTCCTTAACATCCATATAGATTCTAAAGGCTGGGCCAGGAACATTTTGGTTCAAGACATGTAAACTGAAGAATATTTCAAAAACACACCATGTTCCTTATTAGGCAACTTAAGATCTGTTATCTTGGCTTATGGGAACAGATCTAAATAGGATCATAATACTAAACACTGAAAATCACAGGCCTGGGGCCACCAGGACTCACCCTATGCCTTGGACTAGGTTACGAACTTCCAATATAAAATGTAGATTACCATTAGGAGTAAATGTTTGATCTGTAAAGCTTACAAAATTACTTTGTTTATCATAGCAGATGAAAGGAAAAAGGAATAACTTTAAGCTCAAAACAAAACTGTTTATATGACAGTCTTTAGTGCTCCATGATTCTAAGCATTTAAGACAGATTCAAGCAATTAACAGCATAAACTTTCATTACATAGTTCTATTATATATGTTTAAGTGACTTAGCTGTTCATCTGTTATTTAAGTGATTTTCTTATTACAATAGTAGGGTAAGGATAATTTGCTGATGCTGTCAAAAATGTTAAGCATTTCAGTCTCAACAGTTCTTGGCTCCCCACACTTGTTTAATGCATTTTATTTACTTAAGTCAGTGTCAAACAGAGTACTGCTTTTTCCTTCTGAATTTAGAAGATCTAACATTTTAAACACATGTCTGGTAAAAGACATATCAAAACTACAAAATTGCTTATTTGGGTAACGCAGATAGAGAGAACCTAGGATTACTGTTCTTGAATATTAAGTTTCAAATATCTAACAATGAACTGAAAAACTTTGTTACAGTTTAAGACAGGAGCTGTTTACATTTTAAATATTAATAGATCAGGCTTGGCTATCTCAAATTCTGGTTTGATTAGGTATGTAAAAATAATTGAAAATGAAATATTTTCACTGGCCGCCATGTAGACTGTCAATTTACAATAGAGCTAAAGTGCAACAACTTTAAACATATCTATTATATTTTCTTTGTAAAAACAATAATAATATAATAAAGACACATTGAGTCACATTCAAATCTAACATAGCTTAGAAGGTCAGCTTCTTTGGACACTAAGGCAGGAAAAAGAAAAGGTATGGTTCATATCATTTTATTAAATATGTTAAAAACCAGTGAATATCTACTTTAAAGATAGTATTTCAGGCCCAGTCTCAATTTTATATTCTGTCAATGAATTGTTGAAAACTAGAGTTATAGATGACTTCCTGTGTGTGTGTGTGTGTGTGTGTGTGTGTCTAAAGGACTCTGAGCTAGGCAGACCTGCATCTAAAACCTAATGACATTACTGGATGCCTTGAATGCAAGTCCTCAACATCTCTGAATCTCAGTTTCCTCATCTACCAAATGAAGATGGTAATCCTTGCATCTCATTGGGTCCTTGTAAGAATTTAAAAATACACAAAATATAAGGTGCCTGACATATAAAGAAGCTTTGATAATGCCTTATCCCACCTATACACTATATTCAATCTAACATCTTATAAATAGCCACAGGAGACACCAGGCCAAAGAGAATGATCAGTAACCCAGAATTCAGCTCCCAACTTACAAAAGCATTCAGAGGGCACAAGCACAGGCAGAAGCACTTCTATGCATACACAGCACACAAATCCTGATTCTCCATTATGCAGTACAAATTACAGGAAAGCATTAGTAGTGACACTAATATAACTTCCAAAAAAGGATGTGCAGAGCCACTGAGAATTAGCAAATCAAAACTCGTTTTTCGGAAAAGGAAATAAAGCACAGTTTAGAACCCACTTAGCTTGGGCCTCAGTTTTCCTTCACTATATAATGAAGGCACTGATCAATGTATTTCTAAAAGGTTTCAATTTCTAAAATTCTATAATTCTAACATAATGGGTTTAATGTTAATGTTACTTTTTTAACCTATTACATTACTCTGCTCTTTACAAAAAAAATACACAATTGTTATAAATTGTAATACAATTAGAAAGGCTGTTTTAACACACACATACGCACTATTAAATAGCTCTCCTCAACAAATACCTTTAAAAGGAACCTAATTCTTTTCACATTATAACCATGAACTCAAATTGATACTGAGGGAAATTAGCTCAGGGTGCCAACCACATGTGTTTTTTCTATGATGCAATACCACCAGTTGAACTGATTTTTTTTTCCTCATTGAATTCACTGAATTCGCATATTACTTTAGTATCATGCGGATATAACTTAACTAACTTATATGAATGTCAAGAACTGTTTGCCCTCTTACCCCAGTAACCCACTACAGGGATATGGTGTGTTTTGCTGCTGCTCACCCACTCATTTGGCAATCTTTAACAAATGCTGAACACCTCAGTAAAACTAAACAGCCACAGGAATAAAAGCTTAACTTTTAAACTAAGGGAAGATGTAGTATCCATCCCTAGACTAACTGTAAATACATGGAACAGATGTGGCCAGTGTCTGGTCTAAAAAGTTTTTGAGTATGGATAATTTTAGTGGCCAAACTTTAAAACACATTTCAAAAGATGTCAAAACTAGCATGTTTATATTTTGCTCACAAGACTCAAAGGTAACCAAATAAGATGCACTTTTGTTATATCAGAAAATTAAGGTCCTACTCATCAATAAATTATACATGCTTTAAGTGCTTTCTTTGTCTTTTGGTAGGTTAATTTTCCAATCATCCAAACATGTGGATGCTTTCATTTGCTTTTAGATCAATGATATAATGGATATTAAATCCCTTTGTATAAATCACCATGTAGGTTAAAATTATATCTTAAAATAATTCCAGAGCCCACCAATTCTCTCTGTTAAGGTCATCTAAGCTCTGAAACATCATGGCTGAACTGTTTTAGTGCTCTCTGTTGAACACCTGCAAACATCAAACAAAAACTGCTGGTCCTTTCCTGGGCTGACAAAAGCCTTTCATGTGAAAAATGCTCCCTGGGAATGTCAGGCTGTAGCTCAGGTTACATTCCATTCCCCCAGCAACTTCACCATTTCTTAAGGTGGTAGGAGAAACCATGTTTGTGAATTGAAAGATAAAAAGGAATATGGCTACACTTTATTTTCATTCTGATATTGCAAATCACGATGGAGCATCCTTTATTAATGGAATAAAAAGCTATTGGGAATGTTAAGAATGAAATATTGCCATGCCTCACTTTGAAAACACATAGCTGATTTTTTCAACTCTGAACAGTTTACTTACAGTCTGTATCCTTTTTTCCTTGGAGCCAAGTTTCAAACCTACCCATGAAAGTGACATCTGAGTCCACTTAGGCCAATGAATATCAATTTGAAGTAAATTTAGAAAATTAGTTCTCTAGCGGAAGTTTCCTAGTTCCTTCTAGTTAAAAAAGACAACATGCAGCTTTCCTGATTTTTAAAATTCAGTGTGCTTTGAAAGGGATTTATCTTTGTTATTGAGCAGAAATATAAGCCATTTTCTTTACTAATAGCCCCGTGTTCAAAAATGTTTTGGAAAGAGAGCGAAAAACTAACACCCCAATTTGTACCCTATTTATATTATAGTCATTATCAAATTGTTTTGGTTGCATATCCTGCATTTCAATCCAGCAGCTAGAAAAAATAACCACGATACTTTTTACTCTTACAAGAAACATTTGGGCCTGAAAACTACTCTGGTACAATGTAACTTAAGAGTTCAACACCTTAAAATTAATCCCTGCATATTGATCAGAAATATCTTAACATGTCTCACTAAGGGTGAAGTCTCTCTCGAGGTTTATGTATGCATGCACATATATAAAACTGTCTCAAGAACTGTATGTTTCAATACAGGATCACTTATCAAAATGTGTTAATACATATTCATACTTATCTAGCCTATATTCTTATTGCTACAATGTACTCTCTATAAACATTTAAGCATCACTGCCAGGACTTTATTTAAATGAGAACACAGAAAATGGACCAGAAGTACAGTTGTCTTTAAATGTATCACATTTTCATGCTTCTTAATCACCTTAATTTATTAAACCATATCTGAACAATATACTTAAGGTATTCCAAATGTGTCAGATTTTACAGCAGAGTAAAAAAAGAGTATTTTGCACTGACTTTGAAAGTAATCTCTCTCTCTCTCTATGCCTTTCTGACATAGTCTACTTTTAGATTTTAAGTGAAGACAAATTTCTTAAGCAAAATCATAAAGAAAATCACTGTCAGAGATAAAGCTAGTTAACATTTTCATAGTGTCTAACATGAAAAATTAATTTGCCTGAAGAGACACTTCTACTTATCTTTACTTCAAATGTGCATATTAATATTTTCTATCTTAAAAGTTGGGTAGAGAACACAATATAGAAATTTGGAAGAGAAAATAATAACATAATAACTATTTAAACCCGTAAGTGGAAAACATAACAGCATCCAGTAAAGTAAAACACAAAGATACGGTCAGTAATGCTTTTAATCAAAGTGGACCCCCAGCCCCACCCCAAGAAAAAACATAAAATATAACTATAGAAGGCATCTCAAATTTTATAAATCAAGTTATAGACACAACAATTCCCTTAGACTCATGGAGACCAGAAGAGTGAAGTAGCTCATTTGAAATGAGCAACTTTTTAAAGGAATTGATTTCATAAAATACACAAATCACATAGGCAAATAGATTTCATTCATTGCTATAACACCAAATGAAAATCAAGAGATGGCATCTCACAGCTAAAAAATGTCAACATTTACCAATCTGACTCAAGACCAGTATTCTGCCTAATGTACTGTTATGCACCCTTGCCAGACCTCCTAAAATACTGCAGCTGTTTAACAAGCCTAAATGAATTTAAGCTTTGGACCCAAAGGATAGCAAGCAACAATGTATGACTCTTTATGTGAAAGTCACTGGACAAAAAAACGAATACATTTCAAATGAATATCTTAGTTTCTGTTTTCACTTTTAATAAGAGGTACACCCAGACATTCAAATAGTCCCCTATTAAAACTCTTCCTTACATACCAGATATTCATTGTGCATAGATTCCTTTGTGAATAGCGCTAACATCTTTTTTAAGCATCACCCGAAGATCTTTAATTTATGAAATGTAAAAGTCCTACCAAATTTGCAACTTTAAATATAGCAAAAACTCATTGCACACATAAATGATTAAGGAAAAAAAAAAGTTAAAGCATCAAAAAAAGATATTTTAAATATAAATGAATTCAAATTTAGTCTCTCAGTGTAGCAAGAGGCTCTATTTACAGCTATGTTTTACTACACAGCATTTATTTACAAAATTAAGTGCTCATTTCTTTAAAAAGGTTAATTGTACATGGTACCTAAAATTGATATTATTTACAAAGGATTTTCCCTTTTTATGAAAATTGGAGTTTTTTCCTATTTTCAAAAAGGGAACATTAATTTATTTTCCATGTTAACATTGGCCTTATCTTCATGTGTTTGATTACAACTATATGAGAATTAGCTTATAAATTAACTGACGGAATTGAGCCAGTTTTCCTAATTAAAAAAAAAAAAGGCCCAATTTTAATTTTGTAAAAGACAACATTTTGGGTAAGCTATACCAGTGATGGATAATGAAATGGCCATATCATTAGGTTAAAATTTCAATGACTTTTTCAGAACACTTCAACAGAGCCAAAAATATATGATGAATGAATAAACGGCTAAGAACATTTAACTATACACTAAGAAAATAATCTACATACTTGAGCCAGTAAAATGTCCACTCGCCAAAGAAGTTGGTCCATTTTTCCCACTGCTCACAGGAGGTGAAAACATCTAAAAGGAACAAAGAAATATTACTGTTGAAAAGAAGACATTTGTGCCTTCAGAGTTCATCAAAGATCTTTCACTCTTACCAAATAACTCAGAGTGCAAAGAAGGGTTTATTCAGTAAAACACAGCACGATCCAACTTAAAACTAAACAGGCACAACATCACCAATCACCCTCCATCCCACCCCACCCCCCATTACCACTCCGTTGTTTCTTTTTCATCATTTCATTCGATTGCCAGGCAGTACTACTACATTTTAAACAAACACAGTCCCCATAACGTTATCAAGATTCAGGTTGGAGGGCAACAGCCTCTCTCGAAAACACTAGCTTTACAAAGGAGAAGAAAAAAAAGTTGTTTGTTTTATATTGAAAACCTTGGCCAGAAACGTGGCAATGTCCATTTCCATCCCGTATAGGATATGCCTGTCATATGTGAACCCAAATACAAATAAAAGTGCCACCTGCGCTAAATTTTCATTTCGTCTCTAACATGAGAGCAGTTTGAAGCAAGACTCTCTCTCTTTCTCTCTCTCTCTCACTCTCTCTCTCACTCTTTCACTCCCTCTCTCTCCAGCATTTATTTCGACCCTAATTGGCTTCCCTCTTCTTCGACGTGTCTAGTGGATAATGCGCACCTTCCCTGAGTCAGAGCCTGCAAAAAGCAAAGGAACGAATGGAGAAAGTGCAGCAAGCAGAGAGAGGGCTGCAAAGCTGCCTAGGGCTACGTTTCCTGGCAAAACTTCCGAAAGCCATTTCTCCA
This sequence comes from Choloepus didactylus, assembly GCF_015220235.1. NCBI lineage: Eukaryota > Metazoa > Chordata > Mammalia > Pilosa > Megalonychidae > Choloepus > Choloepus didactylus. Next base: position 24,806,136 of record NC_051322.1, on the reverse strand, counting down.
TAGGAAGGTCTAGAAGAGCAGCAGCGGCGGCGGCAGCAGCAGCAGCAGCGGCAGCAGCAGCATGAAAGAGCCCCACTTACAAGGCGGTTTGGATTTTATGTGTGTCTTGTGGATTCTTTTTATTTTGCTTTGCAAATGCATCTTACATCAAAATTATCTAGCATTAAAAAATTAATTCATTCCCCTTACATGTTTGGGACTTGGTTCGGGAGAGGGAAGTAAAGGGATGGAAAAGGACCAAATACAGCCCCGCAACTCCACAAGTGTGAAAGTTCTGCTTTGTGCTGATCTTACGACTATGAAATTTATATATAAAAAAAAAAAGTCTAAAGGGCTCTAAAAAATGTATGCTCAGCCTAGACATAAGAGTTTTAGGAATCCCAGAAAAAGATGTAACTGGGAACACTACTGGTCCTTCTAATCCAAAGCATCAACTGTTTAAAACTTTAAAGAGATAACTGGGTCTCCTATTTTCTATCCATTTCCAAAAATAAAGAAAGAAATAAAACAAGTAGTAGTAGAGCAAAGTATTAGTACCGTGTTCAGATATGGCCAAGTTTTAGGGTGGTTTAGAGTTTTAAGGATGTCTGTATTTCCTTTCCACTGGAGTGAGATTCCATTATTTGGGGGATGGGGGTTGGTGGATAGGGAATTCAAGGCAAGTAATTAGACCCTGAAAAAAGCCTGAATCTTCCATCACACCCCAAAATCATAGCTAAAAACTTGTCAAAAAGACTTTCATATTTACCAAAGACTCAGCCAATTAAAAATTATTCCTGTACTTTAGAATTACCATTGGTTTCTAGCTAGTGTTTGGGATTTTTTTGTTTTTGTTTTTGTTTTTGTTTTTTCACAGCTGTTGTTAGTTTCCACCCTTCTTTCTTACCGCACTGAAATCCAGTAAATCACTCAGCTCTTTGTCCGTCCCTAAGGCAGCCATTCGCTGTTGGTGATGCATTTTAGCAAAATCACACAAACCTAGAAACATGGAAATAACCGCAATCAGAAAATCCAGTCCCAATCCTTGGAGGAAACACAATCGGATTTTTGGAGACTGGGGGGTTGGGGGTGGGAGGTGTGGGGGCGGGTGGGATTAAGGTGGAAAGGAGAGAGGGATGGGAGGGGGGAGAGTTGTTGTTGTTTTAAGATGGAATAGGCAGCAATAGCAAAAAAAAAAAAAAAAAAAGGCGATATTGTATTTCCAAAGAGACGATCAAAACTGGTAACATCCACTATAAAACCAAATCCCGGAAGGAAAAAAAAAAAAAAGCCGCTCTTCAGCGCATCATTTTATGCAACAGGAGGTAGAGCGAGAAATGAATGGATCACAGAGAAAAGAGAAACTACTCAGAACGATCCGGTCTCAACTTTCCCCCCACCCTCCACCCCACCACCCCTCACACCCACTCACACACACGCACACACATACACACTCACACACACCCCTCTGCATTTCAAAGTAGCTATAAAGAAATTAAAGATGAGCGTCTCTGGAGTGAAAACACATCCAAAGGGGGAGGGGTGACTGAGTCGGGGTGGGGGGCGCAGAGTGAAGGGCCGGGTCCTGCAATTGTCCAGTACCCTAATTTGTGAAAGGAAGGGTTGTAAAAATTAAAGTCAGGCCCTTGGCAAAGTCATCGGTCCCTCCAAGTGGGCACTGCTGGGGGGGAGGTGATGGGGCGAGGGGGTGGAGTGGGTAGTCAGACACGAGGGGGAGGGAAGAGGCACGGGAGGGGAGGGGGTGTCTCTTCTGGGAGCGCCGGGAGCCGGGAGCCCGCCGCACCGGCGGCGCGGAGCCGCGTGCGGGGCCGCCGAGCCCAAGCCCCGCGCCGCGCGGCGCATCAGCCCCGCCGAGCAGCCGCCGGCGCCGGTACCTACCGCCCGCGCGCGAGAAGGGGCTCTCCGTGCACCGCTGGCGCCGAGGCGGCGTTCATGTCTAACCACTGCCTCCACCACCACACCACCACCTCCTCCTGCGCCCGCTCCCGCTCCCGCTCCCACTCCTGCTCCTTCCCCGCCGCCGCCGCCGCCACTACCGATCCGCAGACACACAGCCAAGATCCCTGACTCTTAACACCAACTCTCTTCTCCGGGGAGGGGAGGGGACGGAGGGAAGGGGGGAGGGGGAAACACGCCGAGGCGCACGGAATTGCAAGTTCAGCAAAGAAATAGGTGGGGGGGCTCCGGCGGGGAGACGCGGCTCGCTCCGGGTCGGGCTGGCTGGGATGCATCCTCCCCCCACCCAAAGAAAAAAAATCTCAATTCTTCACCCCCACCTCAAAAAGAAAAAAAGAAAAAAAAATACAAACGAAAATTCATCGAGCACCTCATTTTCCCTCAGATCGTCAGTTACAATCTGAAGCCTGAACAGTTCAGTTTTTGCCCGTTTCATCCATCGGAGGCACTTTGAAATTTATTCGAGTTTACATGCACTCACTTCTTTCTTTCTCTTACTCTCGTTCCGTCTCATTCACGCAACCACACACAGCAAAGCAAGTTTATACTAGGCTGCAAATACACGTGATGCAAAAAGACTTTGCCAAGAGGAACATTATTTTTCTTTTGCATATATAAACCACACATTTTATTAGGGAGCTTTTCGTTTCGGTAGTTTTGCGTTGGGGGAGAAATCTACATTGGATCTTTCCTTTCCCCTCCCTTTTAAGTCACAGATAGTTACAGCTGCAAACTTCGCAAAAAAAAAAAGCAGTTTTGGGGGGTGGTGATGGTGGATGTTGGTTTGTTTTTACACTTGAGTTTCTAGGCACGCGAAGTCCCCGTTCGCCAGCACTGTAAGTTTTTAATTCAACATTTACTATTATAGGCCCTGCATGCTCTTAAAACATACTTTTTCACATCACTTTTTTAGGATCGAAATTAAGCTTCATAATTCTATCGTTTCGTAACCACAAGCGTGCTTTATCCCATATATGCAACATACGCTATTTTAACGTGTGTTAAAATGCACATTCTACACACCCTGTTATTGCTAAATGTGCGAGTACATACACAAAATGCATGCACACAGTTTTTCCCATTGGCAATTATTTAATAGGTTGTTCCTTTTGTTTTAATAAAACATTGGGATCGGCATTTAAAAACTAAATTCAATTACAAACAGTTTACTCTGACAGCAAATTGTAACGTTACCTTAAATGGTCACAAATATGCTCACAATATTCCAATGAAAGAGACTTTAAAAAGAGACAAAAATCTTCTGCAAGTACTTAGTATCTCACATGTGTATCCCCCAAAAAAGTATTTTAACTGGTACTCAGTCCTGCTCCAGGAATAGTCCACAGATTACAAGATTATGCACCTGGCTCTGGTTTTTGCATTTTCCACCATAAAACTGCAACAAAATTCCCTGCCCCCAAAAAAGAAATCATTAAAAAAAAAATCCAACAACTTTTTCTTATTCTTTATAAAAAATATCAAGACAGGAGAGTTATAATTTTTCCTCAAACAAATCTTGTTGGTGGGTTTTTTCTTCTCTTATAAAGTCTTAAACTTGTTCCAAGTTTAGAGTTGTCTCATCATCATCCTCCTCCTCATCCTCATCATCACCATTGACTCCCCCGCGGAGTCACATTGATAATAATAGGTTTCCCTGAAAGATACATTGTAATCCGTTCACATCCGGGCACTGCGGGTTTATAAAGAGAAGGCGCTGCGGCCGCGGCTGCTCCTTCAGACAATGACTGGGGAGGGGCGGGGCGGGAGCGAGAAGCCATAGAGTAGTAAACAGAGCGCCTAGAGAGGCAGCCAAGATGGCGGCGCGCGTCAGCCACGCCTCTCCAGGAGCGGAGGCGGGCGGCGCGGCTTCGGTGGGCAAGGAGCTTGGGGCTGAACTGCGAGAGCTTTGGGGCTGGGGTCATTCGCAGCCCGTTTGATCAGGAGTTCCCTCTTGTGTCCGTTCCTCGGCCTTTCCTGCTTTTTGGCTCGAAGGTGTAGGCTCTGAATAAATTCATGAATTTAACTCCACAGACTACCTCAGGGGAGTCAGATCCCCCTGCTCACCCAGAAGGAGTCTAGGGAGAGGCCGCGGCGGCCTCGCAAACAGCAAGCCCGAGCCCGGGTTCCCCAGCAGTGTGGAGCCGGTGCCCTAAGCTGAGCTTGGGCGGCGTGGAGAAGGGCCTCTGTGCCTATTAGTTGCGCTTGAGCTTGATGAGGGATGTGGGTCCTCCCCTCCTCTCCTTTATTCCTCCCTCCATCCTTACTCCATTTATAGGCCTCTGTCAGTATAAGAACTTTTAAAAGTCCGGAAAGTCTGCATTTGAGACCTTTTATCGACTTGTAGATTCAAATCAAGTTTACCGTGAGCTATGACTGATAATTTCCAGTTCTGGCCAAGCAATTACCTTCTCTACCTATTTTCCCTGACTGTGAAATGCATACGGCTGGCCACTTGATGACTTTTGTTAAGGGTTAAATGGATAAAGATAAAGATAGAGCAACCACTAAAGAAATGTTCCCTTTCTATCTGTAATTCCTCACTAAACTAACTGATATCTCTAACCTAGCTGAGGGGAAGATTTTAAATGGGGCTTTTTCTATTCCGAAAGAATAGCTTTTAGTCCTCCCAACAAAGAATGAGTAATAATGATACGTAATACTTATTTAGTGAGTTTACTCTATGCCAAGCATTGTTCCAAGAATTTCACAAATTTTGGCTGATTTAATCCAGAGAATGCTTCTATGGAGTATGTGTTATTACTCCATTTTGAAGATAGGGAAACAGAAGCAAGTGAGGGTGAGTGTCTCGACACAGGCAGAAGTTAAGTAAGTGGTCTGTTACTGCCCAAGTCACGGCTTTGTTTACAGAGTAGAGCCCAGCTTTGAAACCAGGCAGGGTGGGACCAGAGACCACATTCAACCCCTTTCCATACCATCTGGGTGGGAAGGTACTAATCATTTTAGCAACCCATTCTCTGACACAATTTTATGGCAGTAACAGAGTTCAGATCAATTTTAAGATCTTTTCTTGTTTGTTTGTAACTTTTAAGAATTCATAGATTACTTCCTATCCATTTGCACCTTGTGAAGCTTCTTGTTTTCTACCCCCATTCAATGTTCTCATCTTAAAATAGTATCTCACATATAGACAGGACTTTATCGACATTATCATGAACATTATCTCTGATTCTCATGGCAAGTCTCTGAAGGCTCTACTGGGATGATGGATGTAGTAAAAATATCAGAAATGTTGGTTTAAGAGAAATATTACACTGGTTCTACCTTTAACTTGACCTAAAGCTTGATGTCAATATCGTTTGCTGTAAAACACAGGGGTTAGATGGATAACCCCATAAAATCACTTTAGCTTTTAGATTCTAAGATTCCTTAAAGGGAATAAACAATCTGTCCAGAAATAAGTGATAGGGGCCAGGTCTGGGACCTAAATACACTTAATTGCTGATTTAATACTTTTTTTAAAACCACACCCTACAGTCAGAAAGTCATGCAACTACCCTGCCTATTTTAAGTTATGGGGAGATGCTTTTTGTTTTTGTTTTCCTGAATTATCAGAAGAAAGGTACTTTCCGGTTATGAAGATTATAGGCACTTTGAAAGGGAGATTCAATAGGATCCTATAAAACAGATAGAAAGGGAAGTGCAGTAGATATGTTTTGGTGTACCTGCTCCATCTACAGCCTCCCTTCCCTAAGAATCCATCCATATTTCCTGATGTAGAAGCAGAACTTAATGTGAGTGACACATGACTCCTCCCCCTGCTCCAGCCCCACCAGCCCCAGCTAATTGGGCCACAGGAACTAAAAGAGGAAGAAATTGACAGTAGTCTTTGGTGAGTGACAGATCTGACATGGGTCCTAGAGTCAACTGACCAGAACTGGTGCCAGGAATCCAAGCCACATGAGAACCATGGTTTTGGGGAAATAAGAACCATGAGTAAGCAGAGGAAACTACTCTCCAGATAAAAGAGAAGGTCTAGAAAGTTCTGAGAAAAGCAAACAATTTAGTCCTAGGAAGAAATGCCTAGAAAGACTTCCCCAATTACTATGAGGACCACATTTACTCCTGTCCATGACATAGGTGATTCCTGCAATGTTCCCTTCCCCAACTGAGCTAACCTGAGTACTTTTCTTATCCATACAACTGAAAAGTTTAGGAAAAGACACTTTAAATTTCAGCAATGTCAAAATAGTGCTTGATGTTAATTGAAAATAAAAAATATATAGTGACCCCTATTCTTGGGATAGAGTAAACAATTTGCACCTCTCCCACATGGTAGAGATCCTATCCAATTAATTGTACCACATGTAGTCAGGACGAATGAGTGTTATTTCTTTTCTATTGTTTTGTGACCTTGGGCAAGTTTCACATTGTGTCAGATGTTTTTTAAAAAAATTATACCTGTCTTAAATACCTTACATGACTGGTTAGAATCTAATGAGATAATGTAGATGGAAGTGCTTTGAAAATGAAAAATTCTTTTGAATGTATGGCATCATTATTGCATTAACTGAGTTGATGCCTAAAGAAATTTCTTTTATAGCAGAGTAGAAGGAATGGCAAATATTGACACCACAAGGCTTCATAGAAGGAACAGATATTGACAGGAGCTTGGACCAAACCCTTCATTTTTAATTGAGGATGTAGAAGCTTTAGGTAGTTTGGAGCTATGTACCCAAGAAAAACATGTTCTTAAACTTAGTCCATTCTTCTGGGATGAACCCATTGTAAGTTGGACCACTTGATGAGGTTTCTGCAGTTAAGATGTGGCCCAACTCAATCAGGATGGGCCTTAATCCTGTTACTGGGTCTTTTATAAGCAGAATGAAATTCAGACAGAGAGAAAAACCACAGTGAGCAGCCAGAAGCTGAAAGTCAATGGAACCCAGAAGAGAAGGGAGAGGCTAGAAGCAGCTGCCACATACATTGCCATGGACAGAGGAGCCCAGGACCAAGGATTGCCAGCAGCCAACCCCACAATGCAGGTCTTCAGGAAGAAAGGATGGCCTTGATAACTCCTTAATATGGACTTCTCCTAGCCTCAAAACCATGAGCCAATAAATTCCCATTGTTTAAGCCAACCCATTGCATGGTATTTGCTTTAGCAATGAGGAAACTATAGCAAGGTTCAGGTGGATTGTTTATCCAAGGTCACATCACTGAGTGGCAGAGCCAGAAGCAGCCCTCCAGTACTTGAGTGCCAGTACTCCTCCAAATTCCATCCAGTTTGTTCTCCTCCAATCCTGCCCATGTTAAAATAAACAAGCAAACAAAACAACAAACAAACAATCAGCTCTCTGGTGCTCTAATGAAATTCATCCAAAAATTCAACAAAAGATTTTTGAGTGTCCACCTTGAGTAAGAGATATCCTCTCAGGACCTGAGGCAAAAATCTAAGCAAAGAAATTGAAGTGAAACAAATGTCAAGGACTGTCTTGACTGAATGGCAAAGACACAGTGAGCAAGATACATCCTGTGGAAGATGTGTGGAAAAGAGAGGGCTGCCCCAGCAAATTTTTAGATTGATATTTCAAATAGGCATAAACACCGAGGACCCCAAGCCCCACTCATACTGCAAGGCTGAGTCAGAAAGGAAGCTGGCAGGATTGAAGGGAAGGGATCTGGCCAGTGTGTGTCAAAGGCCAGAGTTTCCTGATGCACAAGATACACCCTGGGTCTTTGCATCAGTGGTGGTCCCATGATTCTTTCCCTGGCTGTTCACATAGGCTGGCTCCTTATCATCCTTATTAATAATCCTTATTAATCCTTTTCAGTTTAAACTCACACTCCTCCAAAAGCCTTCACCTAACCACTCTGCCTAAAGTAAACTATCTGATTATTCTCTGCTACCACATCAATTTTATATCCTTAGTGGCACCTTTCACAATTGGGATCATTTTGTTAATATATTTGTTTTTCTATTGTCTCCCCCATCAGACTGTAGGCTGCAGGGATTGTGTGGCTACAGGAATCTTGTTCACCCTTATATTCCCATACTCACCACAGTGCCTGGCACATATTAGGTACTTGATAACTATATGTTAAAAAAGTGAATGAAAGAAGCTGTGTCTACCCTCAAGATTCAGAATTTAAGTTGAAGAGTACAGTTTTTATACTTTTCAACTCAGTTGCTCTTTTAATATTTATTCTAGTTACATATATATGACCCAAAATTTTCTCTTTTAACCACATTCACATATACAATTCAATACTGTTAATTACATTCACAATGTTGTGCCATCCATACCAAAACTTTACAATCAACCCAAATAGAAATTCTGTACAATTTAAGCATTAAATTCTCATTCACTACCACCAACCCAGCCCCTGGTAATTTATAGTCTAGATTCTGTCTCTACGAGTTTGTTTATTCTAATTATTTCATACCAGTAAGATCATCCAATAGTTGTCCTTTTGTGTCTGGCTTATTTCACTCAACATAAAATCTTCAAGGTTCATACATAGTGTTGTATGAATCAGAACATCATTCCTTTTTATGGTTGAGTAATATTCCATTGCATGTATATACTACATTTTGTTTATCCATTCATTGGTTGATGGGCATGTCCATCTTCTGGCAATTGTGAATAATACTGCTGTGAACATTAGCATGCAAATATATGTTCAAGTTCCTGCTGTCAGTTATTTTGGGTATATATCTAGTAGGGGGATTGCTGGGTCATATAGTAATTCTATACTTCACTTTCAACTCAGTTGCTCTTAAGGTTTCATTTTAACTTGGTTTCATTGTAAATATTTTTTGTGAATATTCTGTTTGATTTGCAACAGAGCACTGGCCCCCTTTTATCTAAAACCTAGACTCTAGAGATAGAACCAGGATAATTGTCTTAATTTACCAAACTATGGGGACAGACTCTTAATTCGTGTCAAGACAATAAAAGATGCTGTCTTCATACTGCTTCACTATTACAACATTTTAATATGTTATGAGCTTAGGCAGAATAAGGAAGGCTTATTATTCTGAACCTCAATCTGTTTTCATATAACTTAATCCCATGAATCACTTGATTTTCTGGGTCATTCCTGGCAAAATAATTCAATTCAGTTCCAAATCACTTTTGTGCTAGGTAGTGTGCTAGCTCCTTAGGGAACAAAGACCTTTTCCTCACCTTTCAAAAAGGAACCCATAGTGAAAACAGAGAACATAATAAACCATTAATTGTTTGGGATCCATGCAGAAATCATTGTGACAAGATGTGGAGGATAGTAGCCCGATAGTCCTTGGTGATCAGAATTTTGATTTTACCTATTTTTAAATTTTTTGGGGGGTGGGGATGGGGTGGGGGTTGGGAAAGTAAAGGGAATAAAGAAAACTTTGAAAATCTTTCATTCTTAATGTCCATGATATTTCCATAATTTAAAGAAGATGCAAAATATTCTGTGCTAGCCTTCTGGAAGATTTCCTTCTAATCATAAAATTGTTTTCACTTTTACAGTTTGAGTATTTTATTTTTATTTTTTTTGAGAGTTGAGGATTGGGAGAATAGGGCAGGAATAAAATTCCTGACAAGAAATGAAGGTGTGATTTTGTGCATTTTATTTGTACCCTGGTGTTTTTGTCGTCCATTGTGTGTGCTGCGAGCTTAAAATTGCAGCACATGTAGATCTTCCCCAGTTAGCAAAGACCTAAAGCCATGGCCCATGTCACTGCCCTGTAAGTAGAAGCATGGTCTAACTGTGTTTAAGTCTCAGCTCTACCATGTATTGGCTGTGTGACCTTGGGCAATTCCCTGTAACCCCAAGCCTCAGTGTCCTCATCCATAAAATGGATATAATAATCTGCCATAGAATTATTTTGAAGAATTAAAGATAATATCAACAAAAGCACTTAGCATAGTGCTCATCCACTGATTGTAATTTAGCCATTATGATACATATGCTTCAGTGCCACAATTTTCAAATTAAGGGTCTCAACATTTTTATGGTCATGAATCCATTTTGTGTTTTGAAATGGTCAGGAAACCCAGCTGTTTGTTTGAAGTAAAACAGAATAGCATAGAATACTATAATGCATTGCATGAATTAAGAGTAAGTTTTGTTTTGTGAAACCCTTGTTTCAATTGTATATATGGAGTAGTATGTGGGTGCTGGGTTACCATTAAAAATGTTTAAAGCTACTGCTTTAGGGGATGGGCTCCATTGCTTTCCTAGCAAGAGTATTCATGAAGTGTATGTATTCTGGGGTCATAATGGAGAAGTGACAAAAAAGAAGGTTAAACAAGTTGTCATTCTGAATCATCTCAAACTGCATACTAGTTTAGGCCCATTCCTCCACCTCCAAGGGTAAGGATATGGAGAAAAAGGCACAAGGATAAACAATATATAATAAAAGGATAAACAACATAGAAAAAAGATAAACCGTGTAGAAAGAATAGAAGGAATTTTGGAAAACGGTGAAGGAAACTTTCACTTAAATGTGCAATAAAACCGAATGAGTTTAATATCCTTATCCTGGCTTTTCCAGTCCTTCAAAAGCTGGCCCCCCACTTACTACTCCCACTTTATCTCCATCTCCTTCCTTTAAGTAAGTCTCTTTTAGACAACTAGCCATGCAACATACTTTTATTGAGTGTTTTTTCTATGAAGAGCAGTATGCAAGGTGTGGTGAGGAATTCAAGATGAAAAATCAGGACCCCTGACCTCCCAGCACTCTCACTCTAGCGAGTAAACCAGACATACATAAATCACTCTGACTCCTGGCCCACTGAGCCCATGACACTAACACACTGAGAAATTATTATCAGCTGGAAAAATCTAAGTAGGCTTCTTAGAAAAGATGAGGTTTGAGCTGGTTCTGGAAAGGAAAGTGGTACTCCCATCAAGGTTAAAGGTAGAAGGATTTTCTGAGCTGAGGTATTAACTCCAGCAAAGCCTGGAGGGCTGGAAACTGAGGATTTTGTTTGAGTCTTTTAGCAACTGTAGGACAAAAGTGTTAAAACTCAGTTGGCAGTATGGGATTTTTTTTTTCCTTCTTTCTTTTTGGAAGAAATGGGATTGTTCTCATAGATTGTGGTGATGACTGCGTAACTGTGTGATTATACCAGGAGCCATTGATTTTACAGTTAGGATGGATTGTATGGTGTGTGAATGAAACTGTTTAAAAAAATAAACAAAACTACAAGTGCTGGGGTACATGTGGAGAAAGAGGTATACCTATTCACTGTTGGTAGGGAAGTAGAATTGTGTAGCCCCTCTGGAGGGCAGTGTGGTGGTTCTTCAGGAAGCTAAGCTTAGGATAGCCATATTACCTGGCAATCACGTTACTAGGAATGTACTCGGAAGAACTGAAGACAGAGACATGAATAGACATTTGCACACGGATGTACATGGCTGCCAAAGGATGGAGGTGGCCCAAGGGTCCAGTGACTGATGAACAGAAGAGCGAGCTGTGGTGTATACATATGATGGAATATTGAGCAGCTGCAGAAAGGAATGAAGTCGTGAGGCATGCAATATGTGAATGAACCTTGAGGATATTCTGTTGAGTGAAATAAGCCAGAAATGAAAGGACAGATATTGTATGGTCTCACTAATATGAACTAACTATAATGAGCAAACTTCAAACTCTGAAAGTTAAAGTTGAAAGCAAAGTTTAGCAGGAGATAGAAAGAGGGTAGAGACTGGGCAATTGATGCTTAAGGAATAGAGAATGTTCAATAAGGTTGATTGTAAAAGTTTGGAAATGGATAGCACAATACTATGTGATGGTAGCACAATACTGTAAGTGTAATTAACAAAGCTGTGTATGAGTAAGATTGAAAGAGGAAGGCTAGAGTCATGCATATCACCAGACGGAAAGCTAAAGGATAAAAACTGGGACTGTATCTTAACAAAGCCTAGAAGGGACAATGATGATGGTTAATTGTATAAATATTAGAAAACTAGAACAAATGTACAACACTATTACAAGATGTTAATAATAGGGGGGTATATGGGGAAAAATACAATTAATGTAGACTAAGGTCTATAGTTAAAAGTAACATTATAATATTCTTGTATTAATGGTAACAAAGCTAAATGTCAATAATAGGGGGATATAAGGGGTATGGGATTTTTTCCTTTAGAAGAAATGAGAATGTTCTCATATTAATTGCAGTAGTGAATGCATAACTATGTGATTATACCAAGAGCCATTGATTGTACACTTAGGATGGATTGTATGGTACATGAATGAAACTGTTAAAAAATAATAATAACGGGGTGGGGATAAGGGGTATTGTTGTTTGGGATTTTCTTTTTTATTTTAACTTCTTTTTCTGGAGTAATGAAAATGTTCTAAAGTTGTTCATGGTGATGAATGCACAACTATGTAATAATACTGTGAGCCATTGATTGCATACTTCGGATGGTTTGTATCCTGTGGGAACATATCTCAATAAAATTGCAAAATAATAAATAAATAAATAAATAAATAAATAAATAAATAAATAAATAGAAAGAAAAACTCAGTTGACAGATTTGGACCCACTGGCCTTTATTCATAATGCATGGAACCATTCAGGTCATGCACATAGCAACAGTGATCAGATATGCTTGAGAAAGTCATTCCGGAAACACTATGGAAGATGGATGAGGCCAAGAAGAAACTCAAGGCAGAGACCAATTAGACAGCTGTTCTGGTTCTTTCAACTAGAGATTTTGAGAGTCTGAAGCAGGGCTCTGGTGATGGCTCTGGAAAATAGAAGAATCATTCAAGAGATGCTGTATATAGGCTAGCAGGAAAGTTATTTGGGTTACAAAACAATAAAAAAAATCATTTCAAACTGACTTAAACAATAAAAGATCTGAAAAATCTAAAATGTCTAGAGCCATCAGTTAGGGCTCCAGCTCCATTTCTCTCAGCTCTACCTAATTTTATGTCAGGCTAACTCCCTTGTGGTCTCTAAATGGCTACCAGTAGCAACCGAAGCTTTTAGCTTTTTGTTTTCTTCCCGGAAGAGATAGTTGACACTAAAATGCTCACTGAGCTCTGACTGTACCTTCTTGGGACTCACTTCTTGATCCAATCAATTATTGTGGCCAAGAGAATGCTATTTTAGGCTCATCCCTAAGTAAACACCATGACAAGGCTCAAACCAATTAAAGCCTACCCTTGGAGTTGACATGGAGCAAATCCTATCCAACTCACAAGCCTTCTATACTGGGAGGAAGGGAAGACAGATATTTGAGAGTCAAGCACAAGGTTTGCCAAACTTTGTGGGCATCCATGCCATTCCACGTGTTCACATCTTTTCTTTTGCTTGAACCAACTGCTCTCTCACAGTATCCTTGAATAATTCCTACTTTTTCATCAAATCCAGCTCAATTTTTATCTCTCCTCTCATGTCTACTCTGACTTCTTGACCTTCCCAATTACTCCCTCCTCTGAACTCATTTACTTAAAAAATATATATATACATATATAAATTGTAGTATACCATACATAAGAAAAAAGTAAAAATCTTTATTGTACAGTTCAATAATTTTTTGCATATATACATGCACCTGTGTAACCACCAACCAGATGAAGATACAGAACATTTCCAGTAACTCAAAACACTCCCTCCTTCCAGTTCACAGTTGATACCCTCTTTGACTTTGATCACCATTAGTTTTGCCTATTCTTGCACTTGCAATGATCCAGTATATAAAAACCATTTGGGTTGTTTCCATGTTTTGACTGTTATGAATAAAACTGCTTTGAGCAAGTCTTTTGGTGGACAAATGCACCAAGGATAAAACTATTATACGCCTAGAATTGCTGAGCCACAGATAGGCCTGTTTTAGTTTTGGTAGACACTGCCAGATTTCCAAAGTGGTTTTTGCCAATTTTACTCACACCAGCAATATGTGAGATGAATTAACTTACTTTCAATATAAGCTATAGTAATTTATATACTTATGTATTGTTCCTGCCTTCTCAATTAGATTCTAAGCTTCTAGAGGGCAGACAGTCTCAGAGTTCTTCATTATTCCAATGCCTATCATTGTGTCCTGCATGGGGATAATAGTTTAGTCGATGCTCAACAAATCTCTAGCTAGTACTTTTAAGTAAATTATATTTATTATAATGTTATTACTTGGTAACCAATAATTTAATAGTTGATAATAATAATTAAGAGAAAATAAAATGCTTTTTATTTCTATAATTTTTTTATTAGAGAAATTACATGTTTACAGAAAAATCATGCAGAAAATAGAATTCTCGTATACCACCCCTTTATTAACACCTTATATTAGTTTGGTACATTTGTCATAATTGATGGAAGAATATTATTATCATTGTACAATTAACTGTAGTCCCTTGTACTATAAACATTAGGGTTCATTGTTTGTGTGGTGCATTCCTACGTTTTGTTTTGTTTTATAATTTGTATTCTAGTAACATATATACAACCTAAAGTTCCCCCTTTTAATCACATTCAAATATACAATTTGGTGGCCTGACCATCTCCCTTAGTTACACCTCTTTGAATCTGTCAGGCACCCAGCAAATGCCTTGCAGAAAGCAAGCTCTCAATCTGTGTTTGTCAAATGACTCTCCTGGACTAGTGTCCCAAGGACTATAATGAAAATCCTGCCTCCACATGTCTCAAGACTTCTCTTCAATGCTGAGTATGGATGTTTATAGCGGCTCACACCCACACAGCAGTGATTTCATTTAGAACCAAGGCTAACTACTGGCACATTTAACCCATCTTTAGCCTACCTTCTTTGAGATTTAGTTGCAGGCTTTCCTATACATTAATGTCCTGCCCTACCTCCACTCAACTCCACCATTCATTCATTCATATCACAGCTATCTACCGAGGGTCTATTATAGGTTCTTAATGAATCAAATTGACCGCTGCCCTCCAGAGCTTATGTTCTAAAGTATAACACCTTCCTTGTAGGCGGGACACTGTCTTAGTCATCACTCTTCCCACAGTCCCCAGCACTATGCTTACTTTCACTAAGATACTCTATAAAAGATTGCAAATCTTGAGACAAGTCACAAAGTAGAAGTTTATGGAACCAAAAATAAATGTGCTCATCTCTTACTCTTTTTAAAATGGTACAAATAGACTAATCAGAATAGAGAAGAATGTTTAACTCAACATTTTCCTCTAAAACATACTCAAAGTCCACTTATTTACAAGATGGCATTTTGACCTGTGATAACTAAAATGATCCCATATTGTGAAAACATTGTGGCAAGGTGCTAGATGGGTCTAATTTTCGCCTGGCATTGTAAATCTTTAAAACAATTTAGGGTGAGAGTTTAAGATAGTTGATGAGTTTTAGGCTTATGTGCAAAAATATTTAATGTGAATGTTTAATAAATGGCAATGTTACTAAGCCACAGGCTGTAACCCCTTAAAATATCAGTATTTCAAAATCTTCTAAAATGTTAACCAGGACGAAAAGATGGATGTTTCAGAAGTTTCTTAAAGTGCCTGAAGTAATATTTCCTTTATGTAGGCTAAGAAATTTTGCTAACAGCCCCGCTGATTGTCCATTAAGTGTACAGTTACACTGAGGGTGTGGCTCACCACATTGGTTCATAGATCAATAGTGGAGACAGTTTGGTAGTTTTTATCAACATTAGCAGGTCTAAGCACATTTGTTCACAGGTGTTAAGGATCGTCACTTGCTTGAAAAGCTGGACAGGGGAACAGTGCTTGTCTAGTGAAAACATAACCAAAGTACATACACAGCCTATACTTTAGAATACGGCATTATTCATTCTGTGCTGACCTAACCACAGCGAAAAAATCTTGGCACTTTCTTTCCTTACGTTCATTCCTTAAATTGATTTAACATATTTTAAATCATTATTGAAATCATTGCTGATAGAATGATAGCTAAAACCTTTTCATTATTAATTTGATACTGGTATTGTGATACGACATCGTTATCCCAATTTTTAAAAATTAGGAAATGGAATTTGTGAACAGTGCCATACAGAGTTTTTTTTTTCGCAAACCTAGAATTAGGATTTAAAACATGCAATTCCAAAATCTTTGTTTAGTCCCCTTGGAGAATAGAATCTCCTGGGTTTTGTCCTGTTAATTCTTTGGCAGGTCTTTTAGGGGACTAAATTTGCTGAAAAAAAAACCCGAGTCAGGGTTCACTGAAAAAAGTCACTTTGCAAATTCTCTGGCCCTGTAACATGTGAGAAATCCCAACTAAACTTCACACACAATGTTTCTCTTACAATTCATTGGAAAAAATTATCTTAAAGTTCTGCATGCAATTCAATCAATTGTTTGCCCTACTGAACAACACATTTTTGTCAGACATTTAACGATATTCAAAAATATTTCCAGTAATGGGTTTCCATCAAAGACAGGAATAATTTCTGGTTTGCTAATGAACATTTGGTTTTAGAAAATCCTATGAGAAAATACAATACTTGGAAAATAAATGAAATATGAGCTTAAAAGGCATCACATCCCCCAACAATGAAGAGATCTTCGCATAAATGCTCACCTCTGCCCATTGTACCTACAGCGCTGTAGATATTGCTGAACATATGGTACACGATGTCACCCACTGTTCCCCTTCTCCCTTCCCTCTGAGATGTAGAGACTCCATCAGCATTTCTAGGGAGGATAACAGAATTATATCAAGTTACTGGATTTTGATGTGTGAAAAATGAATTAGGTAGCACTTTCCTAGCAATAGGAGTATATGCAAACAGTGTTATTGAGTGAACATAATGAATTAATTTAACACAATTGTTACAGTAGATAAATATTATCTAGCATTTCAATTGTAATCCATCAGAAGAAAAAGCAGCATTGAATAAATATGACTTTAGTCAAGGATCAAGTCTGGATTATTGGTTTATGTTTAGTGTAGTTTTTTCTACTTAGAAAAATATCTACACTGCTTAAGTTATACATATTACCTTTTGTTTGAAGTGAAAATTTTACAAAGACATCTCAGACCTTTATTCCCCAAACTTCATAGTGATAAAACAATTCTACAGATAAAACATTGTTGAGTTAGCCTGTATCCAGAACAAAATGACAATTGCAAATTGAAAGAGAGAAGACAATTTGAAATTATTTCCTTGAGACTTTAACTCACCTTTTAACTTAATCATGGTTCTGGGCTATAGAATAGACTCAGAGTAGGGTAAAGGAAACACCTTTCTACCCACATTCCCAGAGAGGGAAAACAGACAGGGTAAGAGAGTAATCATAACATTTGTCACACTGTAAAAAGTAATAGGATAAAATTAAAGGCATTCCCAAATAACTTTAGACCAAATATAAAGATAAAGGAGGAATATATGTGGTATCTTGTTAATTACCCTAATAATTAGTCTCCCTCTTTGGGTAGACATGTGTTGTTAAAGCATCTACTTATTCAGGTAAGTGTTTGAGGAGAGTTATAGTGGGTGAATCTCTCATACTGTATTAGGGATTGAATTTGGGATGTTACTAACTACTGAGGAAAAATAAATTTCCCCAAAAACAGTAATTCTCAAACTTGAGCATGCAAGGGAATCACCAGAAGGACTTGTTAAACAAATTGCAGGTCCACTCCCAGAGTATCCGATTCAGGAGGACCCAAGGACTTGCATGTCTAACAAGGACCCACGTGGTGATGACACAATTGGTCTGGGAACCACTTTTTGAGAACCACTGCTTTCTACAGCAACAAAGCAAAGTTGAAACACATGGGTTTAGGAATACAAAACCTGGGTTTCAACAGTGGCTCTGCCACTTCTTACCTCTGTGGTAAGGTAAATAATGTAATTCTCTGTGCCCATATTCCCTTATGTTTAAAATGGAGGGTGATGTTCTCTCCTTCATCAGGTTTTGGTATACATGTGACTGTTATGTGTTTGTGTGAACATACGTAAGTAAGTGTGTGAGGAATGCATAAGCCACTGCTATGATTTGCTTCACCAGCTTGAAAAACCAGCACAAATCTCTTATTTTTCCGATTAATCATTCACACCTCCATATTTCCAATTTAGATGTATGCCCAATATCTGCCTCTTGAGACCTTCTTTTCCAAAATATGTGCCCTAGGAATTACTCAGGCTACAGGTCAGTCCACCTCCCATACTCTAGAGGAGAAACAGCTGGACAGTGTAGTCAGTGTACTAGCACTTTTACTTTTGCCCACTCATGCAGTGCCACCATTGAAAACTCAGCTCCCACCACCAGATGGAATTTTTCATCTGTACAATGCCCTTGATCAAATTCCATTACAGGCCACAGTGGTGCCCCAAACTTGGGCCCCTAGATTGCAGCTTTTTCAGTTCACACTCATAGGCTTTTTCCAAACATGCTCCTATGCCAGGGCGATCATGTCTGATGGGCTCTCAGCCTTGGCCACATGCTGTGCTAACACCAGCAGCCCACCTTCACCCACCCCAAACTCCAGACTCTGTTCTGGTGCCAGAGTCACCCTTTTCCTCCGGATGAATGCCCCTCTGGGACTCTGGATATTCTTTCCCGCAAGCTCAGCTCCCTCATATGGATCATGTCTTTAAATGTAAAGGTACCCAATAACCTTAAAAGGGAAAGGGGCTAGAATCTCAACTCATCTCTTCTAAGATAAGTTCTCAATGCATATGCAAATTTACCTACCTCAATGGCCTGCCTGTACTAATTTTGCCAGTGATCACCATTTCCACTTTTCCCCATCCCTCTGGGTCCTGCTGGGAGAGTCCCCAGCATGTAGCAGGCTGTCTGTGAATGGTTACCTTCATTATGTTCACAACCAACCCTCTTACAACCTGCTCCATTCTTCAAAGTGCTAAAATGGTGCTCCTGACAGTTGAGATAGTTTTTCATCTATTGGCTCCTTTAGATGCTGAGGTTTCCCATGTCTCCTTACTCAATGAAATCATGTCCTGCCATTCTGTTCATCTCCTTGAATCCCTGCACTCTTTCGCTCTGCTGAGATAGGGTTGGAAATGCTCTAAAAGCAAATATCTGCTTTGTCTTCTCTCTCAAAACCTGTACTAAAGCTGGTTCCAAGCAGACCCTGGGCCTTTTTAAAACCTTCTTTAACCTCTCAGCAGAAGGCCTGTCAAGGCCCATCTTACCCACACCAGAGGAAGGAAAAAGAGGAAGATGAGGAAAGGCAGGAAATTTGCCCCATCCCCCACCGAAGGCTTCTCAGCGTGTGACCATGACACATATCAGAACCATTTCTCCCAGAATTCTGGAGGGTGGGGTGGGGTAGGAGTTGGGGATGGCCAAAAAAGGGAAGAATCTGCTTGAAACAAATTGATGAGGCAGCAGAATTAAAGGCTTCCCTCAATATTTATATACAGAATCTTTATATCTGGTGTTTTTAAAAGTCATTGTTGTTAAAGTAAAATAATAATTATCCAGTCATAAAATAAAAATATGTTGCATGCCTGTTCTGTGCAAGGAACTGCACGCGACACGATTGATGCATACAGGAAGAACCCTACAGGGAGTCAACCCTCTGGATGCTTTGGGTCTAGTGGAGCTTCAGTGACATGACACTGAGGACATGAGCATCAGGCTCAATGATTCAAGGTTCTGAATAATGAGCACCAAGAGAGCCATACAGCCATACAACCAGGAGTCAGAGAAATGACTTTCTTCTCAGAAGGAACAATTTCCTATGCTCTGCATCGCAAACGGAGATGATCTCCTGGCTCTTGACTAAGACATGCTCTTTGGGATGTTTTCTGTGGTTGTGTGGATCATGAATAACTGATCTGCACTCTATTTACCTTTTCTCTTAAGACTGACAGGAGGCCTTTGTGGAATGGGTTAACTGGCAGCAGAGGTGTAGCTTGTGGTTATGAAATGGAGTAACGTGAACTATTAGTTTACTGACAGTACAGAATATTTAATTAGTGCCTGTTTGTTCCATCTCATAACTATTTTAATAGTCCCTCATAGAAATATATTCTGGGGACTGATAATTCTATATTGCAAAACATATACAGCACTCTCACCAACAGCATGAGCTACATAATAAATAACAATCATACCTGACTTAATGCATAAGTAATATTTTTATAATTTACAAAATTTGTGTGAATAGATTAGTTTGTTCACTCTTCACAACAACTCCATAAAGAGAATATAATGACCCTCATTTTTATACACACAAAAAAATCCATGGCTTGGAGAAGTTCAGAGTTTTGTCTAAATCCGTGGTTTTCAATCCACACAATTTTGTCCCCCAGAGGGGACATTTGGCAATGTCTGGAGACATTTTGGGCTGTCACACCTCAGGTGTGGAGGGGGTGTTATTGGTGCTTAGTGGTCAAGACCAGGGATGCCACCTAACATCCTACTTTGCACAGCACAGACCCTACAACAAATAATTATCCAGCCCAAAATTTCTGTAGTGCTGAGGGTGAGAAATCCTGGTTTATGCAGCTGATAAGATCCGAATCCAAGATTTTTACTCTGAATCCAGCATTTTTTCTATTATCCCCGAACATAATTGAATGCTTTCACCTCAAATGGAAAGGGAAACACCGTCTATTACATTTTAATTTAATGTTCATTTTTGCTTCTCTTATTGAGTTCAGGGAAAAGGGTAGAAAGTGTGCCTTTAGTATACAAGGAAATGTTGCCATGGTAAAAAAAATCGTGGCCAGTGGCTCTGGAAAACCTTTCAACATAACTTGTCCCCTCTCCAACTTTATTGCAATGTGTGTATCTGCAATTGCAATTATTTGGACCACAAAGGATGAGAGAATTTTACTGTGTTTCCCACGTCTAAGACTGGGACAACATCTAGAACCATGCAGGAAACAGAGGAGGCAAGAATAAATGATTGATTAACACGTGTGTCAGTTCTCAATTATCGATGGTAATGGTGCATGGATGTAACGTGGATTTGCCAAAGCTGCTGATAAGCCAAAGGCATTTTTATTGAGATTTGGAATACAAAACATTTTTTAAAAGGACTCGTCTATCTAATAATTACTTTAATTTCGAGGTATGCTACTATAGCAGTTATTTTTAATTCCCTAAATGCACATCAACTGTGAGGTAGGAGAGGCATCCAAGAATGTGCTAGTCAGTGGGGGATGCCAACAAAGATTAAAAATTGGAACAGGATTAGTAAAGGAATGATTGAGAAAGCTGTGGTACAGACATAGCATAGCAAGGGGCAGTAGAATTAAGGACATGGATCCTAGAGCCAGACAGCCGGGGTTCTTATCCTGACTCTGGATTCTTACTAATTTTATGATCTTGAGGAAGTAACTTAATTTCTCTGTACCTTAGTTTCTTCATCTATAAAATGGCAATGTATATAGTACTTACCTCACAGGGTTATCCTGAGGACAAAAATGTATTTAGAAATGTGCCTCCACATAGTAAATGTGATAGTGCTATCTATTTTTTATATTATGTAGGCATTAACAAGAATCAGGTAAATCTATGTATAGAGATGTGGAAACATGGCATGGCCTTCTGTCAAGCCAAAAACAAAAACAAAAAAACAAGCAAACAAACAAAAGAAATGAAATGAAAAAGGAAAGAAAACCACAGAGCAATAATTACAGCACTGTCCCATTTATATGTTTAAAATCCCTGATGACTAAACCTGTGAGTTGTAAGTTGCATGATGAGGTAGAACTTAAACTTGTTTTTTTTCAGTGAAAGAAGTTTATGATCATGTCTTGGTTTGGGACTAGGTAGACACAGAGGTCACTTTGAAGCAGATTTTCTTTTACTTTTCTCAGTAATGGAATGTAAGACCAGGAGGCCTGTTTGGCCCCAGGAAAAGGGTAGAGATGGACCTTTTATATGCCATCAAAGGTTATCTCTGGCCTTGGTATGCAGAGTTGGTTGCTCAGGAAGAGTAAGAAGATTGTATGATCCCCCTAGGAGGACAGGGATCATGCTGATCCTTCCTTTCTGAGAGTCACGTGATTAGAACTGCTCTGCTGTGTTAGCAAGGTCATGTCTGAGGTCTGTTGGCAGGAATGTACTCCAAGGATCCCAAAGAAGAATGCTCCCAGAGGAAGAGGAGCCTGTGGATTAAAATTGCAGCCCCCTTCCCCAGCTCACGGTCACCCCTCCAACACCCCACAAAGCTATGTTGACACAAGTAAGAGTACAGATCTTGTTTTTAAAAGTTGCAGGCAGCCTTTCCATTTTTCCAGGATTAAATGACTCATGGTAGCCCCGGGCCAGATGGGCAATGAGCTGCTGCTTGTTCTTGCCCAGCCAGATCTGAGATGTCTAGACTTTGTGAGGTACCACCGACATCACCAAGAGAAACCACAGCCAGCCCGCTTGCATCACTGTTCGTGTTGAACTCAGGTATATTTTTAATATCTGTACTACATAGTATTTAAAGTATAGATATTTAGTATTTAAGGAAGTAGATAAAGTGTTCAGTGTTTGCAGAAGATGAAATCAGTCTTTGGTAACTCTCAGAATTCATCTTAAAACATCTCTTCTAAACCCTGGGCCTCTCAGGAAATGAGTATCCTCATTCTGCCCTCTGTCCATGATTTTTTATTTTTGCTGCTTATCCTCTCAACTGAATAACATTCCATTGTATGTATATACCACCTTTTATTTACCCATTCATTGACTGATGGAAACGTGGATTGTTTCCATCATTTGGCAATGGTGAATAACACTGCTACGAACATTGGTGTGCAAATATCTCTTTGAGTCCTTGCTTTCAATTCTTTTGGGTATGTACCTAGAAGTGGATTTACTGGGCCATATGGTAATTCTATACTTTCTGAGGAACTGCCAAACTGTCTTCCCCAGTGGTTGCACCATTTTATATTCCCACCAACAATGAATGAGTATTCCTATTTCTACACATCCTCTCCACTACTTGTAATTTTCTTTTTTTTTCAATAGTAGACATTCTAGTAGGTGTGAAATGGTATTTCACTGGGCTTTTGATTTGCATTTCCCTAATGGCTAATGATATTGACCATCTTCTCATGTGCCTTTTGGCCACTTGTGTATCTTCTTTGGAGAAATCTCTATTCAAGTCTTTTGCCCATTTTTTAAATTGAGCTGTCTGCCATTCTGTTGTTGAGTTGTAGGATTTCTTTAAATATTATGGATATTCAACCCCTATCAGATACGTGGTTTCCAAATATTTTCTTCCATTATGTATGTTGTCATTTTACTTTCATGATAAAGTCCTTTGCTGCACAAAAGCTTTTAATTTTTTATGAGGTCCCATTTATCTATTTTTCCTTTTGTTGCTTGTGCTTTGGGTGTAAAATCTAAGAAACCATTGCCTAACACAAGCTTCCAAAGAAGCTTCCCTATGTTTTCTTTTAGGAGTTTCAAAATTTGATTCTTATATTTAGATCTTTCATATATTTTGAGATTTTTGTATATGCTATGAGGTAGGGCTCCACCTTTATTCTTTTGCATATGGACATCTACTTTTCCCAGCATCATTTGTTGAAGAGACTATTCTTTCTCAATTGAGTGGAGGTGGCAGCCTTGTCAAAAATCAGTTGGCCATAAACATGAGACTTGATTTCTGAACTCTCAATTCAATTCCACTGGCCTATAAGTCTGTGCTTGCACCAGTACCATGCTGTTTTGATTACTGTGGTGGCACTTAATAGGTTTTAAGGTCAAGAAGTGAGTTTTCCAACTCCATTCTTCTGTTTCTAGATGGCTTTGACTGTCAGGGGCCCTTTACCCTTCCATGTAAATTTGATGATTGTTTTTTTTATTTCTTCAAAGAAGGCATCTTTTCATATGATGATTTGCCATTGGTATGTTTTCTTTGGTGAAGAGTCGGTTTAAATCTTTTGCCCCTTATAAAAAATGGGTTTTTGGTTTTCTTAATTATTGAGTTTAAGAGTACAGTATATATTCTGGATACAAGCCCTTTATCATTTAGATAATCTGCAAATTGTTTTCCTACTCAGAGCTAGTCTTTTTATTCTCCTAAATGTTATTTTTAATACATTTTTATTGTGAAATTTAACATATATACAGAACAGTTATAACTTTCCAAGTACGGTTTAGCAAGTAGTTAGAGAGCAAATCTCAAAGAATGTTATGGGTTACAGTTCCACAATTTCAGTTATTTCCTTATTGTGTTATATAACATAATACATATAGGTGATAACTTTCAAAGTACAATTTAACAAGTAGCTATAGAGCAAATTTCAAAGAATGTTATGGTTTACAGATCAGTCATTTCCTTCTAGCTATTCTAATATCCTAGCATCTAAATATATATATATATAAAGATTCAGTATCCGTAGTCCTTTGTTAAATCCTATCTTGTCTGTTGCTACCCCTTCCTCTCATTTAATCACTTTCTTGATCTTCAGGGGTGTCTAGGCAGTAACCACCCTAACTTGTTCATATTGAAAAGGGGTGTCAACATTATGGGGAAGGGGGCTGTGTCAGGTTGATGTTCTTAAAGAGGCTGTTGCCTCTGGGTTTTAGGATTGACTGGCATAGTAACATCCTGATGGATTTAAGTTTCTGAAAAATATACTTAGTGAGTGAAACTTTTATAGAGTCTCAGATAGAGACTTAGGTATTTCAGGACTACTGTTGGTTGGGGCTTGGCATACTGTGGCCATTTAAGATACCTAGCTGGAGCTTGCATAAGAGTAACCTCCAGGATAGCCTTTTGACTCTATTTGAAATCTCTTAGCCACTATAACCTTATTTTGCTACGTTTCTCCTTCCCCTTTTGGTCAAGAAGTCATTTCCAATCCCTTGATGCCAGGACCAGGCTCATTTCTGGGAGTCGTGTCCCATGTCACTAGGGAGATTCACTCCCTTGGAAGTCATGTCCCACATAGGGGGGAGGTTAATGAAGTTTTTTGCCAGGTTGGGCTTAGAGAGAGAAAGGCCACATCTGAACAACAGAAGAGGTTCTCTGGAGGTGCCTCTTAGGCATAATTATAGGAAGGCCCAGCCTCCCTTTTATAACCATAAGTTTCACAAGAGTAAGCTTCAAGATTGAGGGCTTGACTTATTAAGTAGGGCTTCCTAATTTCACATAGCATATATTCTGTCCAAGATAAACAATCAGTATCTCACATTATCTTCACTTAGTTGTACAATCATCATCACTCTCAATTTTAAACAATTATTATCACACAAAACATCCCAAAGCTCTTATCAGCCCCTAATTATTCATCCCTAGTATTAGTGTAGTACTGGTAAGGTATTCCTATTAAATATAGTCTATAATATGTAATGGTAGTTTTTCCATATACCATGCTGTTGTTAACTCTTTGTGCCAGTGTCATACCTTAGAAGTATATCATGTAAACACTTATTTATATTTGGGATACAGGCCTTTAAACAACCACTTTTGATCATGTGCAGCACCGATACTTATACTTATAATCCCATTAACATCATCACACCTGTCCATTCCCATACCTTTAAGTTCACCCTTGTGTCTGTATGTATTAGGTTATCATTCCCCTTTCACTAGCTTCTATCTATCTCTAGGTCCTCTATATTCAACATTATAAGACACTTACTTTACATTGTTCAGGGAGTTCACATTAGTGGTAACATACAGTATCTCTCCTTTTGTGTCTGACTTATTTCACTCAGCATTATATCTTCAAGGTTCACCCATGTTATCATACGTTTCAAGACCTCATTCCTTCTTACTGCTGCACAGTATTCCATTGTATGTATATACCACATATTGTTTATCCACTCATCTGTTGAAGGACACTTGGATTGTTTCCAACTCTTGGCAGTTGTGAACAATGCCACTACGAACATCGGTGTGCAAATGTCTGTTCATGCCACTGCTTTCAGATCTTCTGAATATATATCAAGAAGTGAAATTGCCAGATCATAGGGTAACTCGATATATAGTTTTCTGAGGAACTGCCAAACTGACTTCCAGAGTGGCTGTACCATTATACATTCCCACCAGCAATGAATAAGAGTTGCAATTTCTCCACATCCTTTCCAGCAATGGCAGCCATTCTTATTGGTGTGAGACGATATCTCATTGTGATTTTGATTTGCATCTCCCTAATAGCTAGTGAAGACGAACATTTTTTTCATGTGTTTTCAGCCATTTGTATTTCCTCTTCAGTAAAATGCCTGTTCATATCTTTTGCCTATTTTATAAATGGGCTGTTTATACTACTGTGATTGAGTTGTAGGATTTATTTATATATGCAGGAAATCAGTCTCTTATCAGATATATGGTTTCCAAATATTTTCTCCCATTGTGTTGGCTACCTCTTCACCTTTTTGACAAAGTCCTTTGAGGTACAGAAGCTTTTGATTTTGAGGAGTTCCCATTTATCTAATTTTTCTTTTGTTGCTTGTGCTTTGGGTGTAAGGTCTAAGAGTCTACCTTCTAATGCCAGGTCTTGAAGATGTATCCTTACATTATCTTCCAGCAGTTTTATGGTACAGTCTCTTATATTGAGGTCTTTGATCCACTTTGAGTTAATTTTTGTATAGGGTGTAAGGTAGGGGTCCTTTTTCATTCTTTCAGATATAGATATCCAGTTCTCCCAGCCCCATTTGTTGAAGAGACCGTTCTGTCCCAGTTCAGTGGACTTAGGGGCCATATCAAAAATCAATCAACCATAGATGCTTTCTTACATTTAAAATTTCAATTGTTTGTTGCTAGTATATAGATACACAATTGATTTTTGCATGTTGATCTTGTATTCTGCAAACTGGCTAAACTCATTCTTTAGTTCTAGTTACCTTTTTAGGTAGAGTCAATCAGATTTGCTACATCAACTATCGTATCTGAGATAAAGGCAGTTTTACTTCATTTCCTACCTGAATGACTTTTATTTCTTTACCTTGCCTTATTGCACTGACTATAACCTTATATAAAATGCTGAATAGAAATGATGAGAGCAGTTATCTTTACTTGTTCATGATCTTAGAGAGAAAATATTCAGTCTTTCATCATTAAGTATGATGTTATCTGCGTATTTTTGCATAGATGCCCTTTATCAGATAGAGGAAGTTCTCTTCTATTTCTAGTTTGCTCAGAGTTTTTAAATCAAGAAAAGATTTTGGAACTTGTCTAGAGTGAAATGGGTTTTCTTTTACACCATTTTTTTTTCGCATGGTGAATTATATTGATTGATTTTTTTTGAATGTTTAAGCAGCCCTGAATTCCTGGAATTAACTCTACATGATTTATTTATTTATTTATAATCTTCATTTTATTGAGATATATTCACATACCACGCAGTCATACAAAACAAATCGTACATTCGATTGTTCACAGTACCATTACATAGTTGCACATTCATCACCTAAATCAATCCCTGACACCTTCATTAGCACACACACACAAATAATAAGAATAATAATTAAAGTGAAAAAGAGCAATTGAAGTGAAAAAGAACACTGGGTACCTTTGTCTGTTTGTTTGTTTGTTTCCTTCCCCTATTTTTCTACTCATCCATCCATAAACTAGACAAAGTGGAGTGTGGTCCTTATGGCTTTCCCAATCCCATTGTCACCCCTCATAAGCTACATTTTTATACAACTGTCTTCGAGATTCATGGGTTCTGGGTTGTAGTTTGATAGTTTCAGGTATCCACCACCAGCTACCCCAATTCTTTAGAACCTAAAAAGGGTTGTCTAAATTGTGCGTAAGAGTGCCCACCAGAGTGACCTCTCGGCTCCTTTTGGAATCTCTCTGCCACTGAAGCTTATTTCATTTCCTTTCACATCCCCCTTTTGGTCAAGAAGATGTTCTCCGTCCCACGATGCCAGGTCTACATTCCTCCCCGGGAGTCATACTCCACGTTGTCAGGGAGATTCACTCCCCTGGGTGTCTGATCCCATGTAGTGGGGAGGGCAGTGATTTCACCTACCAAGTTAGAGAGAGAGGGCCACATCTGAGCAACAAAGAGGCATTCGGGAGGAGGCTCTTAGGCACAATTATAGGGAGGCCTAGCCTCTCCTTTGCAGCAACCGTCTTCCCAAGGGTAAAACCTACAGTAGAGGGCTCAACCCATCAAACCACCAGTTCCCTATGTCTGTGGTCATGTTAGCAACCATGGAGGTGGGGTAGGCCAATACCCCTGCATTCTCCACAGGCTCCTCAAGGGGGCACTACATATTTTTTTCCTTGTTTTTTTTTTTTTTTTTTAACCTTTTTTTCCTTTTTAAATCAACTGAATGGAAAAAAAAAAAAAAAAAAAAGAAAAAAAGAAAAACATACAATAAAAGAACATTTCAAAGAGACCATAACAAGGGAATAAGAAAAAGACAACTAACCTAAGATAACTGCTTTACTTCCAATCTGTTCCTACTTTACCCCAAGAAAGTTACATAATATAGCAACATTTCTGTGAACTTGTTCCTACTATATCCATCAGAAATTAACAGATCATAGTCATTCCTGGGCATCCCCAGAACGTTAAATAGCATATTTGTTCTTCTTGGATTACTGTTCCCCCTTCCTTAATTGCTCTCTATTGCTAGTTCCCCTACATTCTACATTATAAACCATTCGTTTTACATTTTTCAAAGTTCACATTAGTGGTAGCATATAATATTTCTCTTTCTGTGCCTGGCTTATTTCGCTCAGCATTATGTCTTCAAGGTTCATCCATGTTGTCATATGTTTCATGAGTTCGTTCCTTCTTACTGCCGTGCAGTATTCCATCGTGTGTATATACCACATTTTATTTACCCACTCATCTGTTGAAGGACATTTGGGTTGTTTCCATCTCTTGACAATTGTGAATAATGCTGCTATGAACATTGGCGTGCAGATATCTGTTCATGTCACTGCTTTCCGATCTTCCGGGTATATACCGAGAAGTGCAATCGCTGGATCGAATGGTAACTCTATTTCTAGTTTTCTAAGGAACTGCCAGACTGACTTCCAGAGTGGCTGAACCATTATACAGTCCCACCAACAATGAATGAGAGTTCCAATTTCTCACATCCCCTCCAGCATTTGTAGTTTCCTGTTTGTTTAATGGCAGCCACTCTAATAGGTGTTAGATGGTATCTCATTGTGGTCTTAATTTGCATCTCTCTAATAGCTAGTGAAGCTGAACATTTTTTCATGTGTTTCTTGGCCATTTGTATTTCCTCTTCAGAGAACTGTCTTTTCATATCTTTTGCCCATTTTATAATTGGGCTGTCTGTACTACTGTCATTGAGTTGTAGGATTTCTTTATATATGCAAGATATCAGTCTTTTGTCAGATACATGGTTTCCAAAAATTTTTTCCCATTGAGTTGGCTGCCTCTTTACCTTTTTGAGAAATTCCTTTGAGGTGCAGAAACTTCTAAGCTTGAGGAGTTCCCATTTATCTATCTTTTCTTTTGTTGCTTGTGCTTTGGGTGTAAAGTCTAGGAAGTGACCGCCTAATACAAGGTCTTGAAGATGTTTTCCTACATTATCTTCTAGGAGTTTTATGGTACTTTCTTTTATATTGAGATCTTTGGTCCATTTTGAGTTAATTTTTGTGTAGGGGGTGAGGTAGGGGTCCTCTTTCATTCTTTTGGATATGGATATCCAACTCTCCCAGCCCCATTTGTTGAAAAGACCACTATGACTCAGTTCAGTGACTTTGGGGGCCTTATCAAAGATCAGTCGGCCATAGATCTGAGGGTCTATCTCTGAATTCTCAATTCGATTCCATTGATCTATATGTCTATCTTTGTGCCAGTACCATGCTGTTTTGACAACTGTGGCTTTATAATAAGCTTCAAAGTCAGGGAGTGTAAGTCTTCCCACTTCGTTTTTCTTTTTTAGAGTGTCTTTAGCAATTCGAGGCATCTTCCCTTTCCAAATAAATTTGATAACTAGCTTTTCCAAGTCTGCAAAGTAGGTTGTTGGAATTTTGATTGGGATTGCATTGAATCTGTAGATGAGTTTGGGTAGAATTGACATCTTAATGACATTTAGCCTTCCTATCCATGAACATGGAATATTTTTCCATCTTTTAAGGTCCCCTTCTATTTCTTTTAGTAGAGTTATGTAGTTTTCTTTGTATAGGTCTTTTACATCTTTGGTTAAGTTTATTCCTAGGTACTTGATTTTTTTAGTTGCTATTGAAAATGGTATCTTTTTCTTGAGTGTCTCTTCAGTTTGTTCATTTCTAGCATATAGAAACATTACTGACTTATGTGCATTAATCTTCTATCCCGCTACTTTGCTAAATTTGTTTATTAGCTCTAGTAGCTGTATCATCGATTTCTCAGGGTTTTCTAGATATAAGATCATATCATCTGCAAACAATGACAGTTTTACTTCTTCCTTTCCAATTTGGATGCCTTTTATTTCTTTGTCTTGCCGGATTGCCCTGGCTAGCACTTCCAGCACAATGTTGAATAACAGTGGTGACAGCGGGCATCCTTGTCTTGTTCCTGATCTTAGAGGGAAGGCTTTCAGTCTTTCACCATTGAGTACTATGCTGGCTGTGGGTTTTTCATATATGCTCTTTAACATATTGAGGAAGTTTCCTTCAATTCCTACCTTTTGAAGTGATTTTATCAAAAAGGGATGTTGGATTTTGTCAAATGCTTTTTCGGCATCTATTGAGATGATCATTTGATTTTTCCCTTTTGAATTTTTAATGTGTTGTAATACATTGATTGATTTTCTTATGTTGAACCATCCTTGCATGCCTGGAATGAACCCCACTTGGTCATGGTGTATGATTTTTTTAATGTGTCTTTGGATTCGATTTGCAAGTATTTTGTTGAGGATTTTTGCATCTATATTCATTAGGGAGATTGGCCGGTAGTTTTCCTTTTTTGTAGCATCTTTGCCTGGTTTTGGTATTAGATTGATGTTAGCCTCATAAAATGAGTTAGGTAGTGTTCCATTTTCTTCAATGTTTTGAAAGAGTTTGAGTAAGATTGGTGTCAGTTCTTTTTGGAAAGTTTGGTAGAATTCCCCTGTGAAGCCATCTGGCCCTGGGCATTTATTGGTGGGAAGATTTTTGATGACTGATTGGATCTCTTTGCTTGTGATGGGTTGATTGAGGTATTCTATTTCTTCTCTGGTGAGTCTAGGTTGTTCATATGTTTCCAGGAAATTGTCCATTTCCTCTACATTATCCAGTTTGTTGTCATACAGTTGTTCATAGTATCCTCTTATAATTTTTTAAATTTCTTCAGGATCTGCAGTTATGTCACCTTTTTCATTCATTATTTTGTTTATATGGGTCTTCTCTCTTTTTGATTTTGTCAGTCTAGCTAGGGGCTTGTCAATCTTGTTGATCTTCTCAAAGAACCAGCTTTTGGTGATATTTATCCTCTCTATTGTTTTTTTGTTCTCTCTGTCATTTATTTCTGCTTTAATCCTTGTTATTTCTTTTCTTCTACTTGGTTTAGGATTGGTTTGCTGTTCATTTTCTAACTTCTTCAGTTGATCCATTAGTTCTTTGATTTTGGCTCTTTCTTCCTTTTTAATATAGGTGTTTAGTGCTATAAATTTCCCCCTCAGCACTGCTTTTGCTGCATCCCATAGGTTTTGGTATATTGTGTTCTCATTTTCATTCGTCTCTATATATTTAGCAATTTCTCTTGCTATTTCTTCTTTAACCCACTGATTGTTTAGGAGTGTGTTGTTTAACCTCCAGGTATTTGTGAATTTTCTAAGTCTCTGATGGTTATTGACTTCTAAGTGTATTCCATTGTGGTCAGAGAATGTGCTTTGAATAATTTCAGTCTTTTTAAATTTACTGAGGCTTGTTTTATGTCCCAGCATATGATCTATTCTGCAGAAAGTTCTGTGAGCACTAGAAAAGTATGTGTATCCTGGTGATTTGGGATGTAATGTTCTGTATATGTCTGTTAAATCTAATTCATTTATCAGATTGTTTAGGTTTTCAATTTCCTTATTGGTCCTCTGTCTGGTTGATCTATCTATAGGAGAGAGTGATGTGTTGAAGTCTCCCACAATTATTGTGGAAACATCAATTGCTTCCTTTAGTTTTGCCAGTGTTTCTCTCATGTACTTTGTGGCACCTTGATTGGGTGCATAGACATTTATGATTGTTATTTCTTCTTGTTGAATTGCCCCTTTTATTAGTATGTAGTGGCCTTCTGTGTCTCTCAAAACATCCCTGCATTTAAAGTCTATTTTATCTGAGATTAATATTGCTACACCTGCTTTCTTTTGGCTGTAGCTTGCATGAAATATTTTTTTCCATCCTATCACTTTCAATTTCTTTGTGTCCCTGTGTCTAAGATGAGTCTCTTGTATGCAACATATTGATGGTTCATTTTTTTTTGATCCATTCTGCGAATCTATATCTTTTAATTGGGGAGTTTAATCCATTTACATTCAACGTTATAACCATGAAGGCATTTCTTGAATCAGCCATCTTATCCTTTGGTTTATGTTTGTCATATATATTTTTCCCCTCTGTCTATTAATATCCTTTATTGTACCCATACCGAATCTCTTTAGTACTGAACCTTTCTCCAAGTCTCTCTGTCCTTTCTTTATTTCTCTGTCTGTAGGGCTCCCTTTAGTATCTCCAGTAGGGCAGGTCTCTTGTTAGCAAATTCTCTCAGCATTTGTTTGTCTGTGAAAAATTTAAGCTCTCCCTCAAATTTGAAGGAGAGCTTTGCTGGATAAAGTATTCTTGGTTGGAAATTTTTCTCACTCAGAATTTTGAATATATCATGCCACTGCCTTCTCGCCTCCATGGTGGCTGCTGAGTAGTCACTACTTAGTCTTCTGCTGTTTCCTTTGTATGTGGTGAATTGCTTTTCTCTTGCTGCTTTCTGAACTTGCTCCTTCTCTTCCATGTTTGACAGTGTGATCAGAATATGTCTCTGAGTGGGTTTATTTGGATTTATTCTATTTGGAGTTTGCTGAGCATTTATGATTTGTGTATTTATGTTGTTTAGAAGATTTGGGAAGTTTTCCCCAACAATTTCTTTGAATACTCTTTCTAGACCTTTATCCTTTTCTTCCCCTTCTGGAACACCAATGAGTCTTATATTAGGACTCATTGGTTTTATATTATCTATCATATCCCTGAGGTCCGTTTCAGTTTTTTCAATTTTTTTCCCCATTCTTTCTTTTATGCTTTCATTTTCCATTCTGTCATCTTCCAGGTCACTGATTCGTTGTTCAACTTCCTCTAGTCTTGTACTATGAGTGTCCAGAATCTTTTTAATTTGGTCAACAGTTTCTTTAATTTCCATAAGATCATCTATTTTTTTATTTAGTCTTGCAATGTCTTCTTTATGCTCTTCTAGGGTCTTCTTGATATCCTTTGTATTCTGTACTATGGTCTCATTGTCCATCTTTAGTTCTTTGAGTAGCTGCTCTAGGTGCTGTGTCTCTTCTGATCTTTTGATTTGGGTGCTTGGGCTTGGGTTATCCATATCGTCTGGTTTTTTATATGCTTTATAATTTTCTGTTGTTTTTGGCCTCTTGGCATTTGCTGAACTTGATAGGGTTCTTTTAGGATGTGTAGGCCAATTGAAGTCCTTATCTCTAATTTCTCAGATCTACAGCTCCGTGGAGTACACTTTCTCTAACTAACCAGCAGGTGGCATCCACGAGCCACCTGTTCTCCACAAGCCAGTTCTCCCCTGCTTTGCCTTTGTGGTGAGTGGGTAGTGAGCCTTGTGGGGTCCAATTGGTGTACCAAGCTTCCGTGTGTAGTTGGTGTTGCCTGCCCTGTATATGGGGTGTGTTTCTGGGCAGTCAGGGAGGGGGGGTGGCTCGAACAATCAAATCTCCCTGGTGATCCTGGAGTTTTAAAGCTGCTGCAATAGTCTAATCCTTCAGTTCAGTCCTGCCACAGTTTGTCTCTGCCACTGACCCACAAGTCCTTGGTTTTGGCGTATGGCTCCTGAGACTTGCAAGTGGGTCCCTCTTCCAGGCCGTGCACCCCCTGGTCCTCTGTTTAGGGATGACTGTGCTATGTCACAGGTGAGTGCCGTTCCCCCAGGGTGGTTCTGGGCTGCTGGGCTGTGTAGGGAGGCTCCCAGTCTGCTGAAATGATGGCTGAATGGGGCTTTGTTAATTCACACTGCTCCACCTTCCCAATTCTGGGACAATCAGCTGAGGTTGCTGAGAAAGCTAATGTCCATGCCCAGTTTTGTGGTTTGTGCCTGTTATTTGAAGCACTTCCGTCACACTGCGTTGTGTGGGGCAGCTCTGGGCTATGGGGCTGGCGATGGGCAGGAGTGTTTCCTGTCCACCAGGATGATGGCTGTGAGCGGACACCCCACTTTTCTTGGGAAGTTGTGGTGTTTAGTGAAATTTCTCAGCCACTGGATTATTGCCTTTTGTCTCAGAGCTCTCTTAGTTCTGGTCTTGTCTTGAACTGCCCAAACTGCAAGTCTTTGAAGCTTTCTGTATTTGGCTTCTTAGAGTAATTGTTTTAGAAAAAGAAAAAAGGATTAAAAAAAAAAAAAAAAGGCCCTCCTCACAGATCTAATGGGTTATTGAAATGCTAAGAGACAAAGCAATTAGGGCCATTAAGGAAAGGTCCACAGGGCAGAGAGATCAGTTTTTCTTCGGGATTTGCATGTGAGCCTGAGGGCCTGAGCTCTGCCCTTCCCCTTTCTATGTTCACCAGAACTCCAAAAATCCTCCGCTTTTATTTTGGAGTTTTTCGTGCTGTTTTTTTCTATGTCTGTCTCCTCTCTGCTGGGCTGGCTGCTCTCAGATTCTCTAGTGTCTGGTCTCAGTCTATCTATGGTTGGAGTTTGGATCAGTAGAATGAGTTTCCGGTAAAGGCTGCCACTGAAGTTCTCCCTTCTCCTTCCCGGCGCTGACAGCCCCTCCTCCCACGGGACTGAGCCTGGCAGGGAGGGGCGCGGGTCCCCTGGCCGCAAAAACTTACAGATTTCGCTGATCTCAGCAGTTCCACATTTTCATGAGTGTTGTATGAAGTATGCCCAAAGTCAGATTGCTCTGTGGTGTCCAGTCCACGCAGTTCCTGGCTTTCTACCTATTTTCCTGGAGGAGTAACTAAAACATACAGCTCACCAGTCCGCCATCTTGCTCCGCCTCCAACCCTACATGATTTATTATGCATTTTAGAAATTGGTGGATACGATCTGTTAAAACTTCATTTAGAATTTTTGCATCTGTGCTTATAAAGTAGATATTTGTCTACAATTTTTGTTTCTTTTTGTTATCTTTCTGTAACTTTGATATCAGTGTTATACTGGCTTCAGTATAGAATGACTTGGGTAACATCCCTTCCTATTTGACTTTTTGGATGAGTTTATGTAGGATTAGTAATTATCTCTTCATTAAATATTTGGTAAAATTTACCTGTGAAACTGTCTGGGTCTGGAATTTTTCACTTTTGTTTCTTTCTTCATTTTGTGGGGAAGATGGAAATTTTTAACTAGAAAGTCTATTTCATGGATATAGGGCTATTCAGGTTATCTATTTCTTCTTGAGAAGCTTTGATTGTTTTTAGCTTTCAGGAAAATTTCGTCCATTTCTTCTGAGTTGCCAAAATGATTGGCATAAAGTTGCTAGTAATATTCACTCATTTTCCTTTCAATATTTGAGGAATATGCAGTGGTGGTGTTCATTTTTTACCTCTCAGGAATCACTGTCCTTGTTGCCTGATGCTCAGTGAATTGAAAACTGATGTTTCACATATTTTGTCCATTTTGGGGGTCTTTTAGGAAGCAAGGTAAATTCAGCCTGTGTTATCTCATGTTGGTTGGAAGAGGAATTCTCCTTCAATCTTTCAACAAAAATTTATGTGCAGACAACGTGATTTTCCTTAAGAAATTATAACACTTTTGTAGTGGTCAAAAGGAAAAGAATATTGTTACTAGAGTGGGAAATAGTATGCAAGTCAGATATTGTGTCTCATAGTGCTACTGAAAATGATTGTAAAATATAAAGAAATCAAAGCTTTAGTACTCTCAAATGTTTACCCTGAAAGACTATGACTCTTCAGGAGACATGATCTAGTCTCAATCTTACATTTCTTCACTTAGCTACAGTAGTTATGGGACACAGGACTCTTCTAGGCCTCCATTTTCTTACCTAGAAGATGGGGATGTTTATAATATCTCTTCATAGGGTTCTTAGTACGCACTAAATGAATAGTATCTGCAATGCTTTGTAAACTTCATTGCCTGCACATAAGTAGTCAAAAAATATTAGAAAATCTTTATCAGTTTCTCTTTCTTAAATAATAAAAAAGATATCTCCTTTAAATATATGGGAAACTTGTCAGTTCTTTTACTATTGTTGAAATTTCAAAATCGTCTACATTTACTTTATCCCTAATCTTTATCCTTCATGATTATACATCCATACACTACATACCTTCTTTTCTTCTCTGCAGACTTAAGAGTAACTACTTTGTTTGGCTTATCAAAACAGTGATATTTTAGTTAGAGGCATCCAATTTTGGAGCTGGAAAACTTCTGAACCACCATCTTATTCAATCCCCACATTTTTCAGAGAAGGAAAATGAAATTGAGAGATATAAGGCAATCTGCTCAAGGTCACAGAGTTGGTTAATAGTGAATTTGGTTCTCCAG
Organism: Choloepus didactylus; assembly: GCF_015220235.1. Taxonomy (NCBI): domain Eukaryota; kingdom Metazoa; phylum Chordata; class Mammalia; order Pilosa; family Megalonychidae; genus Choloepus; species Choloepus didactylus. The sequence continues at coordinate 24,769,721 of NC_051322.1, read as the reverse complement.
ATTTTCCATCCAGGTGCTTTTTCCATGAACCAGTGCTACTTCCTTTTTCTAATTCTCTAGGTTCCTTATCTTGAGCTGCATCAACAGGAATTTTGTAGAATATTATAGATGCAGTTGTACCAGATTTCTATATAAGATTTTAAAATTTATTTTTCCAGTGTATGTTCCTTGTGTGTGTGTGCCTGTGTGTGTGTGTGTGTGTGTGTGTGTGTGTGTGTGTTGGGGTAAAGTTAGGATGGGGAAATGGGAAAGTCTAGTACGACTCAGTGTGAACCAAATTAGCTGTCACAAAAGAAAGTTATTGACTGGCAGAAATAAGAGATCACTGTGGTGGTTTAAAACTGTATGTACCCCAGAAAATCATGTTCTTAAAGCTAATCCATTCCTGTGAATGTAAACCTACTATAAGCTGGTTTTCATGAGGTTACTTCAGTTAAGGTATGGCCCAGGATGGGTCTTAATCTTTTATACGAGTCCTTTATAAGAGAATTAAATTCACACAAAGACAGAAAAAGCCACAGAAGCAAGAAGTTGAAAACTACAAAACTCAGAAGAGAAGGGAGAGACCAGCAGACACTGCCATGTGCCTTGCCATGTTACAGAGGAATCCAGGATCTCTGGTAGCAGTCTTCAGGAAGAAATCATCGTCCTGATGATGCCTTGATTTGGACATTTTCATGGCCTTAAACCTGTAAGCTTATAAGCTAATAAACTCTCATTGTTGAAAGTCAGTCCATTTCATGGTCTATTGCTTTCAGCACCCTAGCAAACTAAAACACTCACCAAGTCCATTTTCTTAATTTTATAATTGAGGAAATTGTGACTTGGGAATTTAAGTGACTTGTCCTAGTTTGGTGTTGAGTAGACTAGATTTTAGTCTAGAGTACTTTCTATTAAAAACAGTTTTTTCAATAGTTTGTAACTGTTTCCAGGATAGTTAACATGGAAGGCTATTACAATGTGTGGTCACTACATCAACATTTCTAAAATTTCTTAAAAGAAATATTTTGAGAGTTAAAATCTCCTTATAGAGATCAAGATGTCAGAATGAGACACTTCAGGGCTCCATCCTCCTCTCCCTGCACCCCCCACCCCCCCACACACAAGGTTTGAACAAACAGCAAGAAATGGCAGAGACATCTTTCTAAAAGCTTTCTAAAAGCTCCAGAAAATAAAGGACTTACAGGGTAAGCAATGAATCAAGGAAAGGGCTTCTTAAAATCTGTGGATCTCCCGGTGCCCTGGCTGGCCCCTCTCACACCCCTTACCAGCTGGTTGTGGAGCTGACGTGTGCTTCCAGTGTGAATACCTGGTCCTAGTTCCAGAGGGAGAAGAGTAACCTTCCTGCACAAGCTGGGAGCATAGATATCTGGCCCACTCTGACTGATGGTGGACCGAGGGACTCACCTTCCCAGAACTTGCCCTGTGCATAGAAGTCAGTTTACTGAGCTCTCCTATAGAATGCTGTGGGAGAGCAGTCAAGTCATGCCACCTGGGGCAAGATATTGCTGGCTGTAGGAAAAGCAGTGCAGGACCCAGATGCCTAGGGAAGAAGGTACATTTGTAACATGGGAATGCCACACACCTGCTCAAGACCAGAAGCATGGACAGAAAGGATCAGAGAGGCCCCTATGCTTTAGCCTGCAGCTATTCTAATACAACCCATTGTATGGATAAGCCCTGAAGGTGGGCACTTACACAGGTTAATCTGTAAAGCCTGGGAAAGCTGTTTCCTTTTTTGTCCTCCTTTTTTTTTTTGTTTGTCTTTTCGTTTGTTTGTTAGCTCCTGGCATCAAGAAGAGTTAGGTCATAATATTAGCTGTATATAAGCTTAAGGAACAGATGAATCAGTCTAAATTTCAGTGATAACACAAAATATCAAAATATCCAGCTTTCAACAAAAGGTTACAAAAAATACAAAGAAACAGGAAGAAATGTCCCATGCAAATGAGACAATTAAAGCATTAAAAGCCATCACAAGGAAGACCAGGCCTGGGACATACCAGACAAAGACTAAAAATAATATGCTCAAAGAGCTAAAAGAAGACATAGAAAAGAACTAAAGGGAATTAGGGAAATAATAGATGAACACAAACAGCATATCAATAGAGAGATGGAAATTTTTAAAAGGAACTATACAAAGCTGAATACCATAGTAACAGAAATTTAAAATTCCGTAGAGGGGTTCAACAGCAGTTTGTGGCTGATAGAAGAAAGAATTAGGGAACTTGAAGATAAGACTATTGAAATCATTCAATCTGAGGAAAAGAAGGAAGGAAAACTAAAGAAAAGTGAATAGAGCTTGAGGATCATGTGGGACATTAAAAAGCATACCAATATATGCACTGTGGGAGTCCTAGAAGGAGAATAAAGAGAGAAACAGGCAGAGAGAATATTCAAAGAAATAATGGCTGAAAACTTCCCAAATTCAATGAAACACATGAATATACACATCCAAGATGCTCAATGAAATCCAAAGTTCCCATTTCATGTTCCCACCAAAACAGGCCCACACCATGGCATATTATAATCAAGCTGTCAAATGCCAAAGATAGAGTATTCAGAAAGCCTTAAGAGAGAAGCAAAATGTCACATACAAAGGAGCCTAGATAAGATTAAGTGCCAATTTCTCAATTGCCAACCAAGAATTCCATATCTGGCAAAAGTGTCTTTCAGAAATGAGGAAGAGATTATGACATTACCAGATAAACAAAAGCTAGACTGGCCCTGCAAGACATGCCAAAAGAGACTTCTGCAGGTTGAAAGGAAAGTACAAAAGACAATAAACTGAAGCTCCATGAAGAAATAAAGTTCTCTAGTTAGGGTAATAACACAAGTAAATACAAATGCCAGTACTACTATTTTTTTAGTTTGTAACTCCACTTTTTAGTTCCTACAGGATCTAAAAGGCAAATTCACAAATGTAAAGATAAATCGATGATTTTGGAGTCATAATATATGAACATTAACTTGTGACCAGAACTACATAAAGGTGGGATGATGGAGGAGTATAGGAGCATACTGTGTATGTGAACTATTGAAGTTAAGTTGGTATCAAAACAAATGGGATTGTTATTGATATAGGAAGTTAAATTTAAGTCTCATGGTAACTACAAAGAAAATATTGGAGAATATGGAAGCTCACAGAGACAGAAATTAGAGTATAGGTTGCCTGGGGTGTCAGGTAGGGGGAATGGAGACTTAACATATCTTGGGTATGGGATTTCTGTTTTGGGAGATGGGAAAGTTTTAGTAATGAAAGGTTGTAAGACTACCACAATATTGTGACTGTGATTAATCCCATTAAATGGTATGACTGGGAGTGATTGATATGGAAAAGTTTATGCTGTGTTTATCTTCCCACAATTAAAAAAAAAGAAAGAAAGAACAATTAGAGACACAATGGCAACTAAATACCATACATGATCCTGTATGGGATCTAGCAAGGTAGGAGTAAAGGCTTAAAGGGCCATTATTGGGGCATATGAAAAAAATATAGACTGTAAGCTTTATATCAACGTTAAATTGCTTGAACTTGATAACTGCACTTAAGGTAGGTACATAAGTGAATAATCTTGTTCTTAGGAAATGCACATGGTAGCATTAAGTATTCACGGAGCATCATGTATATGACTTACACTCAAGTGTTCATAAAATGGATGGATTCATGGATGGATAGATAAATGATAGAAAGATAGGTAGGTAGGTAGGTAGATGGAAGGAAGGAAAAGAAGGAAGGAAGGAAGAAAGGAAGGAAGGAAGGAAGGAAGGAAGGAAGGAAGGAAGGAAGGAAGGAAGATACGGTAAATGTGGCAGTTAGTTAAAATTGGTGGACCTGGGTATGGGGGTTTGGGGTATGTTGGAGTTTTCTGTATGGGGCTTGTATTATTTTTGTAACTGTCTTATATGTTTGAATATATTTCAAAATAAAAGTAAAAAAAATCTCTACTCTCCTTTATTTTCCTTTTACATTAAACATATTAACAACAACAAAAATAGTCATTATGTTTAAGCACTATGGTGATAGTGCCTATATAAATAGTGCACATAAAAATATTTAAAATTAAATTTTTGCTTTAGGATATCTTTGTAAATGAGATAATTTTTAACTTCATTAATGTCTTTACAGCATCCAAATTATCTTTCAGTAGAAGTATGAATTTTCTTACATCAGAAATGTAGTTTATATGAATGCAAAATTAGATGGTGTTATATCTTAGACAATGTGAATTTTAGAATTATTATGGTTATCGACATTCCACTTATAATTAAAAAAAAACTTTAGTAGTGGATCAATCAGTTTTGAAATGAATTAATCACTTTCTTTACTGTGTTGGATCCTTAGGGGTAAATTTTCAGCACAGCACATGGGGATTTCGCTGTGTGAGTTCCATTAGTATGAATAGGAGTTTTGCAGCTATATTCATGAGCTGAGCATTTGCTCTTTAATGTTATTTTAATATTTAATTGTTATTGCGGGGTTTTCAAGCTGGGACCTTCAATGAGAGAGATTTCCAGAACTTATGAGAGAGATTTTAAACAACTATTCAGAGCATATTGCAAAACCCTTCGTCATAAGAAGATTCTTTGGGGAAAAACAGTCCTAAACTAATTCAAAAGAGAGTTTCTCTTCATAGCAAATTTGAGAATGAGATAACATATTTCTTATTTTTATTAGAATTATCCGAAAGAATCATTAAATTGCTTTTGTGAGGTAATGTAGATATTAATTCAGTGAAGTTTTAGTGCAATATCAGATACAGAGTCAGGAAGAAATGGGTTTACTTGTGTGTGTGTGTGTTTTGTTCATGGACACTCATTGTTTTTATCATTAATTTCAAAATTTTGAGTTAATTGTTACCCTTGGTTTTCCTTACAAGTCTGTATGCAGAAGTTATAAGGATTATTGTTTGTGAAGAATCCTCCATGAATGATCAATCATCTTTACTACAAGTTAGATTATTTAATCATCTCAGGGAAGTAGTTAACTCTAAGGAATATAAGACAGCATTTTCCCCACTGATCATCACCCAGCTATACAGGCCCAAGCATTTATGAAGAGTGAGAACATGTAGCCTTCAGTCCTTAAAACATACCTCATATTATTCTGATCAATTCTAATGGACATAAAGCCACATGACTGAGCTGGGCCAAGAAGTTACTCAAGGTCACCAAGAAGAAGGGCTGCAAAGACCCAAACAAAGAAAATAGCAGCCATAGTTATCCACCAGTTATCCCTCCTTTCAGCTGAAAGTTCAAACCTTCCTTCTCTTGCACTCAACTTGTGCAAGTTTCCACATTCTTAAAGCAAGGAAACAAATGAACTTTTCTTCCATGCAAATTTTCCCTTTTACGTTTCTCCTTCCATTTACTACCAACTCCTGGAACCAGCCGTGTGACTTCACAGTACCCTCTTCTAGTTCCTTAAACTTCATCTGCTACTCCAGGCATTGCAGGCTGGATTGTCTCCCATATGTTGGTGAAAACTGTGCTTTGTGGTGCCACCACTGACTTCTTGCTGACAACATCCAGTGACCTCCTCTAATACCAATCCAACCTTTCCACTCTTCAGGTCTTGACACCTTTCACTAACCCCTTCCCACTTCTTTCTTCCCTACTTTGCTCCTTACTTCAAAATTACTAAATACCTATTGTTTGCCAGACACTGCTATAAGTGAACAACCATAAATAACACAGTAACCATCCTCAAGGGGATTAGAATCCGGCGGGAGACACAGGAAGCATCCTTCTTTTCTCTACTCTATGATGCTAGAGCTGAGACTCTGGAAACAATATTTTTCCTTTGCCTGTTGGGTCTCTTTTAGCTTCAGCCAACCAAGGCCGTGAGCAAGAGACAGCAAAACTAGAGCGGGGCAGAGGGATTTTGTCCTTCTTGTTTGCTTACTGTTTTGTCAGTGATGCCTCAGCCTTGGTTTCACTCAGGCAGCAGTGGTTGGTTCCAGTCTCCAGCTACTTTTTGGCAGTGTCAGAACCAACTTTATTGTGCCCATTCAGTGCTACCTGCCGCAGTTGGGCAGTGCCTTACCTTCATAGAGCACCTTCTCTGAGCTCTTGAGGAATGAGCATCAGCCAGGCAACATCGCTCTTCTGGGGTAGGAGTCCCAGCTCTGTGGGACCAGAGCCTTGCAAACTACTCTGTCATTTGGTTCCTTATGACTCAGCAGTTTCAAGGGTACTCAATGATCTGTGACAAGAAGGGATTCTGTAAGGAGCCTCTGGCAAGTTCCTGTAGGAGATTATAGTACAGACCCCTAAGCGCTCTTCTTTTATGGGGGGAGTGATGGGTGGGTGTTTATTACTTTTGAACAGTTTTATTAAGATACAACTCATAAACCACATAATTCACCCATTTAAAGTGTATATTCAATGTTTTTTAGTATATTGATAGGATTGTGTAACTATCATCACACTCAAATTTTAGGACCTTAAAAGCTCTTCTGAAGGTAACTATTCTCTTTTTGAAAAACAGCTGCTGGTTCGTTCCTGGACCCAGCTAGAAACAAATCCCTGACCATAAGGCATCAAATGACTCTGCCCATCATAAATCAATATGACTTGCCCATAATGAGCTGGGTGTTGTCTGACCCATCAAGGCATGACACTTGGTGTGTGCAACAGCAATCCATCATCATGTGGAAATGGTGCAAAAGAGATTGAACTCTAGTAATCCCTGAAGACCCAAGTGAGTTGAATGAGCACTGACTTCTTCAACTTCTACTAATGCTGCACTGCCTTTCTCCTTCAATCCATTTTGGCCTCATGGGGCATTTCTTATGACAACTTGACTAAGGAGTAAAAGAATTGGGCTTGAGTTACACATGGTTATATATTATATTCTGGCACTATCTGGAGGCAGACTGCTGCAGCATTACAATCTGATCAAGAGTGTCCTTTAAAGATCAAGGTGCAAGGAAATTCTTCAAGTGGACATAATTTCAAACAGTCCACTTGGTCTGGTCTGAGAGTTGTTCAGAAGGATGGATACACAGTAATTCATGGTCAGTTGCCAGGAATTTGGTTTCATGTTCAGAGACTTGGAAAGAACAAGGCTGGAAGATTGGTGACAAGTAGGTCTGGAGAAGAAGAATGTGGATGGCCTCTTGGAATGGGCACAGAATGTGAAGATATTTCTGTACGATATAAAAGCTTACCAAGAGGCATCTACTTTAGAGGAGCCTCACAGTTACAGATGGACTAGATGATATATCCTATGCTTGTCAATCAGCCTTTGTCTTATCCCAGTCTGTCAATCAGCCTTTGTCTTATCCTAGTCATCCCAGTACTTGCTTGATGGGCCATGGTGTATAAAGTGGCCATGGTGGCACTGATGAAGGCTATGCAAGCGCTCATCTTCCCTGAACAAGAGCGATCTGGCCTCTCCCCGGCTGAATACCTAATCTGCCAATAAAGATTGAGCCCCTGATATGGTACCATTAATCTGGAGCTTCAGCCACTACTGGGAGGCAGGTCAATTACATTTAGTTCCTTCTATCATAAGGAGGCAGCAACTCAACCTCACCAGAAGAGACATATTCTAGGTATGCATATGCATTCCCTGCCTGTAATGCTTCTGCTAAAACAACCATCTGAAGACATGAAATCATATTCACTATCATGGTATTCCACATAACACTACATCCCTTCAAGGAATTATTTCACAAGAAAAGGAGTGTGGCAATGAGCTCATACTCACGGAATTCACTGATCTTATCATCACCCCATCACCCAGAAGCAGCTGGCTGGCTGGAACAGTGGAAAGGACTATTAAAATCCCTAGGAGACAACACCCTAAAAAGATAGGATTCTGTCTTAAAGGATACAGTATGCTTTGAATCAGTGACCAGTATGTTTCTGTTTCTCCTATCACTAGAATCTATTGGTCCAGGAACCAAGGTGTGGAAGAGGGAGTGCTCATTTCACTATAACATTTAATTACCCATCCACAGGATTTTTGCTTCCTATCCCTACAACAGTAATTCCATTGACTAAAACATTGAAGCAACCAACTGGCCATTTCTGGTTCTTCATACCATTGAACCAATATGGGTGAGGATGATTGATCTAGTAAAGGGAAATTGAGTTGCTGCTAAACAAAGATGAGTTAACAGGACTGATTCTCTGGGACATCTTTTAGAAATTCCGTGTCTAATAGTAAAAATTAATAGAAAACTACAGCAACCTTTCACCCCACTCCAGCCAAAATAAATAAATAAAAATAAAAGGCAGGGCTGAAAGTTTAGACACTCTACTCCATAAAGAATCTTAACTATTGGAGATCCTCGCAGAGGGTCAAGAAAACATAGAGCGGGCAGCAGAGAAAGAGAGTTATAAAGAGCAGTTACATCCTCATGTCCAATTACAATAACGAGGTCTGTACTGACTCTATATGTCTTTACTTGCTGGGAAATTAGGCTTGAGGAGAGATCAGGATGTTTTTCTTTCTTTTTTGGGGGGTGAGTGGGTTGGGGGAATTATCTGTTATTCTACTTGACTATTAGCTCTATGAAAGCAGAAGACCTGTTCTTTTTGTTTGTTTGTATTTTTTTTTTTTTTTTATTGCTGATGATTGTATCTTCAGTGCCTTGCATTGGATTTGGTGCATAGGAGATGTTTCATAAATGTATGTTGTGTTAGCCTCCAAGATGTCCCCCATGAGCCCAGCCTTCTGATATTAATAACCTTGTATACTTGCATTCCATTGAATGTGGGCTGGGCCTTGTGACTCCTTCTAACAAACAGAATATAGCAGGGGTTATAGAATGTCACTTCTAAGATTATGTTGTAACTATAAGAAGATTGTGGCTCTGCCTGTTAACTCTCACACTCTGTCTCATAGCTTGCTCTGGGAGAAGCAAGCTGCCATGTTGTGAGCAGCCCTAAGGAGAGGCCCATGTGTCATGGAACTGATGTCTCCAGCCAACAACTATGGAGGACTTGAACCTGAGGTCTTCCCAGTTTATCCTCGAGATGACTGAGGCCCTGGTGACATCTTGCTTGCTTTCTGGTGAGAGATCCTGAGACTGAGGCATTCAGCTCAGCCATGCTGGATTCCCATGGAATCCATTGACCTATAGATACTGGGAGATAATACATGTTTGTTGCTTTAAGCTGCTAAGTTTTGGGATCATCTGTTACACAGCAATAGACAAATAACACATATATTAAGTAAGTGAATAAACTCCCTCATGGATTTTAAACACTAAATTGATATGATTGAATATGAGATTTCAAAATCTCATTGGCATCAATTTTTAAAAAGTTCACTATGGGCAATTATGTTGGATAAGACTGTAGGGAGGAAAATATGAGGATGATTTACAACAAACTAGGTATGGAGTGATGCCCTGATGTTGAGAATGGAAAGAAGTTGGACTTCAGAGGCACATAGGATGTACAACTGTCAACCTTGGGTAGTCAATGGGATGTGAAACTCTTTCCCAGTGTCATCAATAGGAACCCGTAAACTCTCTCTTCTCTGTTCCTTTTCAGTCTCTTCCCCCAGAACCTCTTCCCCTTCTCTGCCTCCCCTCAGTCATTCAGAGTTCCTTGGAATTTCATACTAGGCAATCTTACCTGGTCCTACAGCTCCTGTTACCATCTGTATATTGAGGAGTCTCACATCCTCTGACCTCATCTCTCTTGGGAGCTCAAGTTTCTAACTTCATACAAAGCCCCAAATTATCTACTCCAGATGTTTGCAAACTTTATCTGGGCTTTGTGGGCCGCACATCTCTGTTGCCTCTACTCAAGTCTGTAATTATAGTGGGAAAGCAGCCATAGACAATATGTAAATGAATGAGCATGGCTGTGTGCCAATAAAACTTTATTTCTGAATTCTGAAATCTGAATTTCACATAATTTTCAAGTTATAGAGTATTTTTTTTTTATTTTTTAAACCATTTAATAATATAAAAACTGTTCTTAGCTCTTGGGTCTTATGGGCTATAAAATACAGTCCCTGATCTAGTCCCTACAATGTGGCTAGTCTCATTTCCTGGGATTCTTTACACTCAAAACATGGTAAAGTTTGTGCCTATTCTGAACACACATGCCTGTCAATGATCTTATGTACAGAGTTTCCACTGTCTTGGATGCCGTCTTGCCTCTTTTTACCCTGTAGGCTGTTCCTCATTGCATAATCACTGGCTCAGATGTACCCTGCTCAGTGTAGCCTTCTCAGTTTCCCCCAGGCAGAGTTATTTTTTCCCTCCTCTGTGCTCTCAAAAGCACTTTGTTCCTATCTCCGTTGTAACAGGTATCATATCATATTGTCATTTGTCTTTTTAAGTACCTGTCTGCAACACTGGACAACAAACTCCTGTGCGTCATATACCCTGCCTTATTCATCTTAGTACCAGAATTTACCCAATAATGAATTGAAACTAACTCAGGAAAGGCAAGATTTTCTTTGTACCAAGTACAACAGATTATTTCTAGAAATTTTGACCATAAAGATAAGTGTTGTATTAGTCAGGGTAGTCAGTGCTATCTAGGGAAACAGAACCAATAATATAATAATATGTGTATAAATATATATATATATATACACACACACACACACACACACATAATATAAATATGACATTTATCATAGGAATTGGCTCACACGACTCTGGGGACAAGCAAGTCCAAATTCTGCAGGGCAGACCACAAGCCTGAAACTCCACTGAAGGTTTCTGATGGTTTCCCCAGGAGAAGCTGGCTGATTCAAGTAGAGTTGGAAATTCTCCCTTCTCTCCTGGGTTCTGTTGATCTTCAGTCTCTGGCTTCCCATGGCTTTCTCACTCTCTCTCTCAATTTTATTCTGCTTATAAAGGACTCCAATAATAGGATTAAGATTCACACTGATTGGGTTGGGCCACGCCTTAACTGAAGTAACCTAATCAAAAGGTCCTACTTACAATGGGTTCATACCCACAAGAATGGATTAAATTTAAGAACATGTTTTTCTAGGGTACTTACAGCTTCAAATCACCACAAGAGTTTTAATTAAAATTATGGCTTTTTATGTTTTGAGTCTGATGTTTTGGAGAATAAAAATACTTTCTAAAAGCTAGTTTTCACAACACTGTTTGGAGAACCAAATATCAAAATTCTTATAAAATTATTTTATATTCATAAACAGATACATAAATGTTCATCTTTATTAATATTATTCCTCCTATTCAAACTACAATTTACCAAAACTTACTAAAATTACTACTGCTACAGTATTGCTATAAAACTATTCTTAAAGAAATTTGCCTCATATCAGTGAGGATTTCAGTCGCAGTAGTTTATCTTTATTGTTTGATGGGATACAGCTGATGAAGCACATATTTTATGAATTTTTCAGATATATTTTTGATGCCATGATCTCTTTTGCTTTTGTTTCTTATTTTTGCAGTAAATTTCAACAGTTTTTCCTTGAACTCTACAATTATATGATATTTTTAAAAAGAAACAAGGAAGGATTTTTCATCCCTTTAATATATCCACCCAAATATGATTTCTTGTTTCATGCTCATAAAATGTGTTCTTTTCACCAAATGTAATCCTTGAGATAATCTCAGATTCAGCCAAGAGGACAGACAGCTTACCACAGTAGACCACTTTATGAGAGAGAAAAGTATTTCAGTCTCTCCCCTATTAATTTCTATCAAAAGTCTGCTTTACTGTCTTGTGCCCCAATGGAACTATTTCTGTTTGATTTCAATTAAAAATGAAATGTCAGCATTTCAGGATGTGTTACGCTGTTTTATGATGCACACTCTTCCAATTCCCTAGGGAGAAGGCAGTAGTTTGGAAGAAACCCAGTTGGGATGAAAAAATAGTTTTCTGTTTCATGTTTTTAATGGAAATATGAACCAGAATGTATTCTATCAGGGTCTCTACTTAAAGGAAGAATCTGACTCAATAAATTTCCCGAATTCTATATCATTCTCTATCTTCAATTTATCCAGAGGTTTTCTCTATTAGATCATATTTTCTTGATTCCTAGGTTAAATTTATCTAGAAACAATCTTATCTTCATTTCTTCTCTGTGAGTAATATATACTATAGACAAAAGTGCCTGAAGAATGGTGAAGTACTCATGGTTGTTAAAAAAGTTAATTTCATGGGAGGTGATATTTTAAGATTTGTTGTTTCAAGAGAAAATTTCCATGTTTCAATTTTTGATGATCTGTGACTCAACATATAAAAAGTCAACCTTGGGTAAAGTTAGCATCAGGAGAGTTAGCATCATTCTACTTCTCTTCTGTCAAGAAAATGGGCATATGTAGGTACTTGTGGAAATGGATGGGTAGTGATGACAGCCTGGCCAGGAGAGTAAAAATGTACAAGAAGAGGATCACTTCTATAAATTCCAATGTGAGCTCTCTAACATTTCCTAAAGTACCAGCATTTGGAAAATGGAATGTTTTTCTACTGAACAGCAAATAATATATTTTTCTAATTTTCTTTTTAATAATAGAAAAATTACAAAGGAATGTGCTTTCTGACTGTATCACATTTGACAGTATAGGCCATAAACTAGGAGAAGCAACGATTTTATAGCTGATTTTCATAAGGCATTACAGTCACTAAAGTCTGAAATAATCTGGCAACAATTTCTGAATACTGATAAAAAGTTGAACAAAAAATAGTGACCCTTTCTTGGTGCAAAAATCATTTATATGATTACAATGTGAAGACTTGGGACTAGAAAGCAGTGGCTGGTGAATGGTACATTTTGCTGTTATAAAGTCTGTTTTGCAGTCCTTCCTCTTATTGGATTAGAGACTTTTGCTCAAAGTGAGTGACTAGTTTGTTATGTCCTATGGCCTCTGTTTCCCAGGTATTTTCAGACTGTACCAGAGCGAAAGACTGTGTCTTCTTTCCATGAAAATGTCTAGAAAAATTTAGTCAACAAACATATATTCAGCATTGACAGGTGCTAGATGCTGTGTGGGGTGCTAGAGAGGAAGGTCATAGTATTTCTAGGATCATGAGCCTTATATTCTAGTAGATGAAGCAGACAGATACACAGACTCATGCAATAGTGTATCACAAATGTCACAATAATGGTTTCTATGTGGTACAATTGGGACATAAGAAGGGAATGGTCAAGTGCATCCAAGAGAGCCAGCAAAGTCTTCATAAGGACATGCAAGACACTGAGTTTTGATAAGAATCACTCCAAGGCTGGTAAGTTTCAGGACTTGGTGGTGGTAAGTGATCTTGGCACTTCCTTTCACATCCAGTGGATTCAGAGGGGACACTGGTGAAACTTCTCTAGAAGCTAGATAATGAAGGGAGACACATCTCTCACGTGTGTGAGGCAATTTGGGCTAGGAATCACTTTCCTGGCCACTGATTTAGCTATTAACATCACAACAATGCACCTTTCAATGAAAACCCTGATTTTCTTATTTTGGCTTTCCCATTTCAGGCTGAAATTGATAGCACATGTTTTTTTTTAGTGTTATATTGAAGTAGCACTTATTACTCTTAATAACCTTTCAGTCACTAATAGAGTGCTAATTTATTTTTAAATATAGTTCTACTGGGACTGCCTCTTTCATTATTCATTGAAAAGTTTTGGAAAAATTAAAATACTAGATATGTCCATTAAATAAATGTAAAGTATTGATGGTCATTGGAAAACATGTTTTGGAGGCTTGATTTTATATGAAGTAAGTATGATTGTACCCTAGGTTGACATGAAAATATTTACTGGGACCAGAATTAATAACAATACCTTTGAAACAAGCTATAAAGAATTTAGATCAATTTCTACAAAAGAACGAATTTTTGTGTATCTGCAAGAAAATTCCTTTGGTCTGTGACAGCAATATCTATTTATTTGAGGCTGGCAAATAATTCTATGAAAAGATAATACCTATTTCTATGAAAAGATAACACAATATGTAGTAAAATGCCTACCTAAAAGGAAGCATGGGGTAATCCTCTGGTAAAACAGACAAAACTTAACAGTTTTCAAAAGAATTGAGGACAAAATAGCAAGCTACATTTTTCTTCACAAATTTATAAATTGTAGTAAATACTTTTATAAATTTATGCATTTGTTTAGGTCATATAATAAATATTGTATAGGGCATACAATTTGGGGTCTTAGATTTTACATAATAATCTTATAGGAAAATAATATTTCGTTCATGAGATATTTTTCATTTCAACTTGTAAAAACTTTCATGATTCCTCAAAAATCTGGAAAATACATGACAAGGCATGTTGATGTATTTATTATCCTAAAACAGCCTGGACTCATTATCAAAATAGGCACTCTGTATATCAAGTGGAAATACAAAATTCATTGCAATATTTATAGCTCTCTGGCAATGCATTTGGCTATTGTGCTTCCTAGATATACCTAATTAGAATATCTGGATGGTGATGATGGATGAAAGTTAACCTAAATATAGGGAAGTCTGAAGAGTAAGTAATGCTGCAACAAGCCAGATCACCTAGTGGTGAAAATTATAAATATAACACTGGAAGAGACTAGAGAGCCTCATCCATGAAATGAGTAAGATGTAAAATACTATCATGCTTGGATGCTAAAGTGAAATCAATAAAAGTGGTAAAAATAAGAAGCATCGAACCTGGATAAGTGAACATATGTGTGCAGCTGCTGGAAAACTGGATGATTATAACAGTTGGACAAGGCTGTGGAGGTACATATTGTGCTTGAAGCCAGCTTTGAAAACACAAAACCATTCTTCATAGAGAAGAGCAACAAAGGCATGGGAGTGAAATCTATCTAAAAACTTTTCTGTAAAAGCACTACCCTCAACTAAAGTCATAAACCATGCACAATAGAAATATGAGACAGAAGTCACTATTCCAGTTGCCATAATGTTGGACCACAGGCCTTTTATAAAACAAATGATTTCTAAGTGCTGAAGGTCAAAGTGGGAGAAAAGGCATTTTATCAAACTTGTTCAGGAGGAGAAAGAACCTCCAAGATGAATGTCATGTCCTTGGCTCGTGTATCATTCTTAGGGAATTCCTTAGGGCCTTTCTAAGATTTCAGTGCATGTTTACCACATCTGTGTAATTTAAACCATTTGAAAACCATCTGAAGCCATTTGTGTTTTCAGCAATACTAAAGCTTTTTAAAGGTTTTTTTTTTTTTTTTTTTTAAATATTCCTATAATATCTCATTAATTTAAAAGATAAAGGGCTGGAAATAATAGACTAACATCCATGAAACTTTGCATAGCCTAATAGTTTGTTAAATAATTATAAAAATTAATTACTTGAAGAAGCATCATTTTAATGATGCCTTGATTTGGACATTTTCCCAGCCTCAAAACTATAAGCTACATAAGGGGTGACAGTGTGATTGTGAAAGCCTGATGGATCACATCCCTTTATCCAGTGTATGGATGGATGAGTAGAAAAATGGGGACAAAAAGCTAAATGAAAAAATAGGGTAGGACGGGGGGGATGATTTGGGTGTTCTTTTTTACTTTCATTTTTTATTCTTATTATTACTTTTTCTGCTACAAGGAAAATGTTCAAAAAATAGATTGGGGTGATAAATGCGCAACTATATGATGGTACTACGATCAACTGTACGCTTTGGATTAATGTATGATATGTGAATATATCTCAATAAAATTGAATAAAAAATTAATTACTTGAGAAGTACCAACTTTAAAAGTTGTAGATAACTTGGAGGAATAACTGAATTAGCAGTTTTATCCTGTTAACTATAACAGCACTAAGTTTTTATCATTATCATGAATAATAAGAATGTATTGGTTGCATACTATCTCAGTGGCACTGTGCTAGACACTGTGGATTCAAAAATAATATAGAGGTTCCTTCCTTTAAACAATAACATGCTAACTGAGAAAACCAAGCCCAGGGTGGAAAAGAAAGGAAACCTGCCACATGAATTATATATGAGTTTCTTTATATATATATATATATATATATATATATATATATATATGAGTTGGACATATATATATCTATATATGAGTTGGACAATGCAAAAGAGCAAAGCGGAAGCAGCAATGCCTTCTATGACCTAGACTCAGAAGTCACACACTCTCCCTTCTGCCACGTTCTCTTTGTTAGAAGCAAGGCACTAAGTTCAGTCCATGTTCAGGGAGAGGGGGCCAAGCCACCACCTTTTGAAATGAATTTTGTCAAATAATTTGTGGACATATTTTAAAGCCACTATACCTGGGGAGATAATATGGAATGAGGAAAGAAAGAGAACCTAGAAGAGGGATTGGCAACTTTTTTATAATGGGTCAGGTGGTAAGTATGTTAGGCTTTGTGCATGTGATGGTCTTTGTCACAGTGACTCAATTTTGCCATTGTAACATGAATGCAGCCATACATAATACTCATACGAAAAGGTGGGGCTGAGTTTAGCCCAAGCCAGGCTGGATTTAACCCACGGGCTACAGTTTGTCAACTCTTGGCCTAAAACATACAAGGAGAAACTATTGCATATACTGACTTAAAACAACCAACCAACCAAACAAAACTCCCTATCTCCAAAAAGGAGAACCAGGCGCAGCAGAGAAGTTTAGGATCTAAAACAATAATAATAACACTATAGTTTATACATAATTATACTTAATCTTGTTAACAGCCCCAAGAGTTAAATATTGTCTTTAATTTTCTTAGATGTGGAAACTGAGGTTCATATTGGTTTAGTAACTTATCCATGTTAGCAACAGATTGGAATTTGAAACCAAATATGTCTGGCTCTGTGCCCTTTTCATTAAAAAAAAAAGTCTCTTCTGTGTGGAGAAAGACTTGCAAATATAAACATGGCTGGAAAGACAGGATAGCTTGGACCATATTAATGTGCATTTGATATCAGGGGGGTTTGTACTTTGGTGATAAACTATCAATGTTTTTTTGAGCAAGTTCATGAGTTATATGATTGGAGTTGTGTCCTAAATTAAATAATCTGTTAGTGGTGTATTGGTTACATTGTAGTGCGGAGTAACATAGGAAGGGAGATTGGACAGGAGGCCATTTAATAGTTTAGACAGGAAATTGTTAGGATCAGTAGCTGAAAGATGATAATAAGAATGCAAAAATGACATTGCACAAGAAACATCCACAAAATGTTTGAAATGGACTGAAATGTAAAAGAAGAAGCAAAGATGACTGACCCTAAAGATGGTGGTTGAATAAACAGAGGAACTCATAAGGGGAGCTGTTTTATGCAGGGATTATGAGTTCCATTTTAGATATTTTGGGTTTGAGGTGCCAACATAACACCCAAATTGCAGAGTATTAAAGATAAATGCAAAGAGAGGTTAGGGCTGGAGGTATGTGAAAATGTTCTCAAGATGTCTTATTAGGAGGTAAATATAGGTACTAAATTAAAAAAAAAAAAAAGATCTAAAGGAGACAAATAGTGGGAAATATATTAGGGGCTTATAAAAATGTTCAAAAAATTAATAATTAAAATAACTGTAAGAGGATAAAAACACAAATATTGACAGATTGGGAAAAAATCCAGAATCATACTGTTTCTAAGAGATAAACCTAAGGCAGCAGGTTATGAAACAATTGAAAATAAAAAGTTAGAAAAAGCAAAGCAGGTGAATATTAATCAAAAGCAATTTTGTGTAGCTATATTAATATCTCATTAAATAGACCTTAAGATTAAAAGAAGACGTTATTAAAGATGAGAAGGATCACTAATAATGGTAAAATATTAAATTTATCGAGATATATGTCTATTTCAACATGTATGCACCTTATAATAAAGTGATCTTAAAATATATAAAGCAAAAATTGAAAGAGGTACCTCAATACCTATGCTGGGGTGATGTCAGAAGAGGCCAAGAAAAGAGCTTAGATTTTCATCCTTGTCAGGTAGCTATGAGGCTCCCTTCTCCTGTGGTGTCCCTAGAAACCAGGTGGGGAGCCTGGACTTCTACCCCAACCTCACAAGAATGAGGTACTCTCCTCTTCTCTGCTGGGGTGGTTGAGAGAAGGCCTAGTGTTAATTGGTTATTAGGTAACCCTCCACTGTGGTGTCAGTGGAGGCCATGAGGGAAGCAGTAATGAAGCATTACTACCTCTCTCTATCAGTGGAGGTTGGTGGGGAGCTGGGTCCACCATCCAAATCCAGCAATATCAATGAGCCCCACCCTTCAGATTCAAAAGCTCCAGATGAGGAATCCAGACTTCTACCCTACTTAGGCAGTTATGAGAACACCACCTGCTCCCCCACCTTCCCCTGAGAGAGTAGTGTCACAAGAAGCCACTAAAGCAGAATTTAAATAAGATCCCAACATGACACCCAGAATGCTCAGGTTTCAATAAAAAAAAATCACTCATCATATTGAGAAATAGGAAGATCTCAACTGAATGAAAAAAGGAAATTAATAGATTCCAACACTGAGATTACAGGGATGGTAAAATTACTCAGTAGAGATTGCAAAGTAACCATTGTAAAAGTGCTTCAGTGAGCAATTAAGAACACACTGAAAACAAATGAAAAGATAAAAAGTCTTGGTAAAGAAAGAGAAGATGTAAAGAAGAATCAAATTAAAATTCTAGAGCTACAAAATACAATATCAAAATAAAAACTCAATGAATGGGTTCAACATTAGAATGGAGAAGATAAAGGAAAGAATTAGTGACTCGGAATATGGGATAATAGGAACGACCCAATCTGAACAACACAGAGAAAATAGTCTGGAAAAAAAAAAAGACAATCAAAGAGAACAGACCCTCAGCAGCCTACATTACTATAGCAAAAGGTGTAACACTCATGTCATCAGGGTACTGAAAGGAGGGGAGAAAGAGGTTTGAGTGGGAAAGATACTCAAAGACATAATGACTGAAAACTTTCCAAATTTGCCAAAAGACATAAACCTATGGATTCAAGAAGCTGAACAAACCTAAAACAGAATAAACCCAAAGACATCCATATGAAGACACATTGTAGTCAATCTTCTGAAAACTAAAGACAAAGGAAATATTACTGAAAGAAGCAAGAGAGAAATGATATATTGACTAAAAAAAAAAAAAAATTAAATGGCAGGGTATTTCTCATCAGAAACCATAGCGGCCAGAAGGAAGGAAGGAGCACAACATATTTCAAGTGCTGAAATAAAAAGAACTGTCAGCTCAGAATCCTATATCCAGTGAAATATCCTTTATGAATGAATTGGAAATCAAGACATTCTCAGATGAAGGAAAACTAAGAAGCCAATCCTAAGACAAAGGCTAAATATACAAACAGAAATAAAACAACAAAAGAAGGAAACGTGGAACACTAGGAAGGAAGAAACAACACAGTAAGAAAAAATGGGTAAATATAACAGACTTTCCTCCTTCTCTAAAAGTTTTCTAAACTATATTTAAAACAAAAATTATAACATTGTCTGTTGTGGTTCTAAATGAATGTAGAAGAAGTATTTAAGATAATCTTATACTAAATGGGGGGTGGTAAGGCGCATAAATTGGTAAAATGACAACACCAGTAAACTATCATAGGTTATAATTATATATAATAATAATAATTGGGGTAACCATTAAAAAAGGCATATAAAGGGGTACACTCAAAAATACTCTAAATAATCAAAATGAAAAAATTTAAATGTCCCAGTAACCCACAATAAGGCCAGAAACAGAAAACAAATAAATGAAAAAGAGAGAGAACAAACAAAAAATAACAACAGAAAAATAAAATAGCAGATTTAAGTCCTAACATATCACTAATCACAGTAAATGTGAATGTTTTAAATGTGCCAGTTAAAAGAGATTTGCAGAGTGGATGAAAAAACATGATCTAACTATATACTCTCTACAAGAAAAGCACTTCATGTATAATTATACAAGCAGTTTGGAAGTAAAGGATGGAAAAAGATACATAAGGCAAACATTAATCAGATGAGGTAGACTTCAGGATAAATAAAATTTACAGAAAGAAAAGGTTAATCTACCAAGAAGATATAGCTATTTTAAATGTATACGCATCAAATAATAGAGCTGCAAAATATGTGGAGCAAAACCTTAAAGGAGAAATAGATAAATCTACAATTAAGGTTAGAGACTTCAACAGCCCTTCCTCAATAATTGCTAGAAAAATTAGACAGAAAATTGGAAAGTATGTGGAAGAACTCAACAACAGCATCAACCAACAGGATCTAATTGACATGTTCAGAACCTCCACTCCACAAAAGAAGAATGCAAATTCTTTTTAAGCACCCACAAAACATATACCAAGATAGGCCATATCCTGGCCAAATTCAACAAAATTGAAATCATATAAATTGTGTTCTCTGATCACAATGGAATCAAATTTGAGAAAATTATCAGAAAGGTAACAGAACCTACAAACCCTTGGAAACTAAACAACTATACAATAATCCATGGATCAAAGGGGAAGTAAAAAAATAAATTTAAAGACATACATCAAATGCAATGGAAATAGAAATACAACATATCAAAATCTGTGAGATACAGCTAAAACAGTGTGGAGAAGGAAATGTATAGTACTAAATGCTTACATTAGAAAAGAAGAAATATCTCAAATCAACAAGCTCCCCCTTCAAGAACCTAGTAAAAGAAGAGCAAAAATAAACCCAAAGCATGCCGAAGGGAGGAAATAATAAAAAATAAGCACAGAAATCAACAAAATTTAAGACAATAGAGAACATCAATGAAACAGAGTTGGTTTTGTGAAAACCAATTGCCAATAAATTGACAATCTTCTAGCAAGCCTGAAAAAGAAAGATAAGACATTAATTTCTAATAATAGGAATGAAACAGGAAATACCATGATAGATCCTGCAGACATCGAAAAGATAATAAGGGAATAATACGACCAACTCTACACACATAAATTTGACAACCTAGATGAAATTGACCAATTCCTTGAAAAACACAAACTACCACAACTCACCCAATACGAGACAGGTTATTTGAATAGTTTTGTAACTGTTAATGAAATTAAATTTATAATTAAAACTCTCCAGGCACAAATCATTTTATTGGAGAATTCTACTAAATGTTTAAGGAAGAATTAACATGAATTCTACACAATCTCTTTCAGAAAACAGAAGAGGAAGGAACACTTCCTAATTTGTTTTATGAAGCTAGTATTGCCCTGAAACCAAAACTAGACAAAGACAGTTCATGAAAAGAAAATTATAGGACATTATCCCTCATGAATATAGAAGCACAAATCCTTAACAAGATACTAACAAATACAATTCAGCAATATATAAAACAATTATACACCATGATCAAGTGTGGGTTATTCCAAAGATACAAGGCAGATTCAATATTTGAAATGACACAAAGATGCCCACTATAACTACTTCTATTCAACATTTCAGTGGAGGTCCTATCCAGTGAACTAAAACAGCGTCAAAAAATGAGATACTTAGGACTGGAAAAGAGAAAGTAAAACTTTAATCATGTGCAACAATATGATTATTAACATAGAAAACCCAAAACAATTTACCAATTATTAGAAATAATTGGAGAGTTTAGCAAGATTAATACATGAAGTCAGTTGCATTTTTATAAACACAACAAAACCCAGAAAATTACTCAAAGACAAGACACTATTTTCCAATATGGTCAGAGAATATCACATACTTAGAAATAAATGTAACAAAATATGAGCAAGACTCAGGATACTAAAGGAAACCTAAATAAATGAAAAGGTATACCATATTTATCAAGAGGTAGAGTTATTGCAAAGATGGAAATGTTCTCAATATTCATCTATAGATTTAATGCAATGCTAATAAAGTCCCCAAAGAATTTTCATGGAAATTTAATAAAATCACTCTAAATTTTATATGAAAGAGAAAAAGTCAAATATAACCATGGCACTCCTGAAGAAGAGCAAGGAGGGGTGATGTGCCCTACTAGATATCAATGCTTATTATGAGGCCATAGTCATTAAGACAGTGTGGTTCTCAGAATTGGTGAAAGCAGAATGACCAATAGAATTGAATAGAATCCTGGAATATATCTAGGAATAGAACTATGGAACTTGATAGAAATGGCAAGTCAGAACAGTGGTGAAAGGGCTGTTCAATAAATGGAACTGGAAAAATGATTATTCACTTGGAAAAGTTACCTTAAAAAAATGGCTCCAAATGAAGTAGATTTGGTGATGGCAGCATAATATTGCATGTGTGAGTAATACTACTGAGTTGCTCAGTTGAAAGTGGTTAAAATGGGAAATATTGAGTTGTATATATTACTACAACAAAGAGTTTTAAAAATCTTGAAGCCTTAATGAAGAATAGGTGAAAACCTTTTACAACTAAATATAGGAAAATATTTCTTAAACAATACAGAAAATACTTATTATAAAATAAAATATTTATACATTTGCATAAATTAAAATTAAGAACTGTTCATTAAACAAGCTTTAGAGATAATGAAAAGACAAGTTCGGACTGGTGAAGCTATTTGCTATACCACAATAAATAAGGATTTCGTATTTAGAACATGTAACGACTTCCTACAAATCAATCAATTTCAAAGTGTTGATAGTAAAATGGGCAAAAGACATGAATAGACATTTTACAGAAGAGGAATCACCTATGTCCACTAAATATATGAAAAGATGTTCAACATCATTAGTGATCATGGAAGTGCAAATATCAAGATCTTAATTAGATACAAATTTACATCACCTGTATTGGCAAACACCAAATGTTGGAGAGGATGTAGATCCTCAGGCTCTCTTATTTATCATTAATGTGAGTGTGAGTTGTCGCAATCACTTTCGAAAATAGTTTAGCGTTATTTCTTAAAATTGAACATTCACATTCCTTAGGATCTGGCAATTCCATTACTAGGCATTTATCCAAGAACAACTTTTTGCACATGTCCAACCAAAGATACCTAGTGCATTCTTCATAACAGTAAAATTCTGAAAACAACATAAATGTCCATTAACAGGGGAGTAGATGAATGAACTGCTACATTACAGAGTGGAATATTATATTTTTGTCCATATGAATGAACTAAAGTGACATGCAATAGTATGAAAGAATTTTAGCAATACATTAAGTAAAAAATCTCAGTTCCAAAATATTTCAGTATTTATAAAGTATTTATAACATAAATAATAATAAAATATTATAAAGTATTTATAAAGTACAAAAAAACTAAAATGAAAACATACTTTTAAGAAATGCATGTTTTTGTTTTTTTTTTTATCATCATTTTATTGAGATATATTCACATACCACGCAGTCATACAAAACAAATTGTACTTTCGATTGTTTACAGTACCATTACATAGTTGTACATTCATCACCTAAATCAATCCCTGACACCTTCATTAGCACACACACAAAAATAACAAGAATAATAATTAGAGTGAAAAAGAGCAATTGAAGTAAAAAAGAACACTGGGTACCTTTGTCTGTTTGTTTCCTTCCCCTACTTTTCTACACATCCATCCATAAACTAGACAAAGTGGAGTTTGGTCCTTATGGCATTCCCAATCCCATTGTCACCCCTCATAAGCTACATTTTTATACAACTGTCTTCGAGATTCATGGGTTCTGGGTTGTAGTTTAATAGTTTCAGGTATCCACCACCAGCTACCCCAATTCTTTAGAACCTAAAAAAGGTTGTCTAAAGTGTGCGTAAGAGTGCCCACCAGAGTGATCTCTCGGCTCGTTTTGGAATCTCTCTGCCACTGAAGCTTATTTCATTTCCTTTCACATCCCCCTTTTGGTCAAGAAGATGTTCTCCATCCCACGATGCCGGGTCTACATTCCTCTCCGGGAGTCATATTCCACGTTGCCAGGGAGATTCACTCCCGTGGGTGTCTGGTCCCACGTAGGGGGGAGGGCAGTGATTTCACCTTTCAAGTTGGCTTAGCCAGAGAGAGAGGGCCACATCTGAGCAACAAAGAGGCATTCAGGAGGAGACTCTTAGGCACAAATATAGGGAGGCCTAGCCTCTCCTTTGCAGCAACCGTCTTCCCAAGGGTAAAACTTATGGTAGAGGGCTCAACCCATCAAACCACCAGTCCCCTATGTCTGTGGTCATGCCAGCAACCATGGAGGTGGGGTAGGCGAATACCCCTGCATTCTCCACAGGCTCCTCAAGGGGGCACTACATCTTTTTTTTTTTTTTCCTTGTTTGTCTTTTTTCTTTCTTTTTTTTTTTTTTAACTTTCCCTTCTTTTTTAAATCAACTGTATGAAAAAAAAAGTTAAAAAGAAAACAAACATACAATAAAAGAACATTTCAAAGAGACCATAACAAGGGAGTAAGAAAAAGACAACTAACCTAAGATAACTGCTTAACTTCCAACATGTTCCTACTTTACCCCAAGAAAGTTACATAATATAGCAACATTTCAGTGAACTTGTTCCTACTACATCCATCAGAAATTAACAGACCATAGTCATTTCTGGGCATCCCCAGAACGTTAAATAGCTTATCTGTTCTCCTTGGATTATTGTTCCCCCTTCCTTAATTGCTCTCTACTGCTAGTTCCCCTACATTCTACATTATAAACCATTTGTTTTACATTTTTCAAAGTTCACATTAGTGGTAGCATATAATATTTCTCTTTTTGTGCCTGGCTTATTTCGCTCAGCATTATGTCTTCAAGGTTCATCCATGTTGTCATATGTTTCACCAGATCGTTCCTTCTTACTGCCGCGTAGTATTCCATCGTGTGTATATACCACATTTTATTTATCCACTCATCTGTTGAAGGACATTTGGGTTGTTTCCATCTCTTGGCAATTGTGAATAATGCTGCTATGAACATTGGCGTGCAGATATCTGTTCGTGTCACTGCTTTCCGATCTTCCGGGTATATACCGAGAAGTGCAATCGCTGGATCGAATGGTAGCTCTATATCTAGTTTTCTAAGGAACTGCCAGACTGACTTCGAGAGTGGCTGAACCATTATACAGTCCCACCAACAATGAATAAGTGTTCCAATTTCTCCACATCCCCTCCAGCATTTGTAGTTTCCTGTTTGTTTAATGGCAGCCATTCTAACCGGTGTTAGATGGTATCTCATTGTGGTCTTAATTTGCATCTCTCTAATAGCTAGTGAAGCTGAACATTTTTTCATGTGTTTCTTGGCCATTTGTATTTCCTCTTCAGAGAACTGTCTTTTCATATCTTTTGCCCATTTTATAATTGGGCTAATATTGTCATTGAGTTGTAGGATTTCTTTGTATATGCAAGATATCAGTCTTT
Source organism: Choloepus didactylus (assembly GCF_015220235.1). NCBI lineage: Eukaryota > Metazoa > Chordata > Mammalia > Pilosa > Megalonychidae > Choloepus > Choloepus didactylus. The sequence goes on along the minus strand of NC_051322.1, from coordinate 24,744,516 downwards.
TGTCAGATACATGGTTTCCAAAAATTTTTTCCCATTGAGTTGGCTGCCTCTTTACCTTTTTGAGAAATTCCTTTGAGGTGCAGAAACTTCTAAGCTTGAGTTGTTCCCATTTATCTATTTTCTCTTTTGTTGCTTGTGCTTTGGGTGTAAAGTCTAGGAAGTGGCCGCCTAATACAAGGTCTTGAAGATGTTTTCCTACATTATCTTCTAGGAGTTTTATGGTACTTTCTTTTATATTGAGATCTTTGGTCCATTTTGAGTTAATTTTTGTGTAGGGGGTGAGGTAGGGGTCCTCTTTCATTCTTTTGGATATGGATATCCAACTCTCCCAGCCCCATTTGTTGAAAAGACCATTATGGCTCAGTTCGGTGACTTTGGGGGCCTTATCAAAGATCAGTCGGCCATAGATCTGAGGGTCTATCTCTGAATTCTCAATTCGATTCCATTGATCTATATGTCTATCTTTGTGCCAGTACCATGCTGTTTTGGCAACTGTGGCTTTATAATAAGCTTCAAAGTCAGGGAGTGTAAGTCCTCCCACTTCGTTTTTCTTTTTTAGAGTGTCTTTAGCAATTCGAGGCATCTTCCCTTTCCAAATAAATTTGATAACTAGCTTTTCCAAGTCTGCAAAGTAGGTTGTTGGAATTTTGCTTGGGATTGCATTGAATCTGTAGATGAGTTTGGGTAGAATTGACATCTTAATGACATTTAGCCTTCCTATCCATGAACATGGAATATTTTTCCATCTTTTAAGGTCCCCTTCTATTTCTTTTAGTAGAGTTATGTAGTTTTCTTTGTATAGGTCTTTTACATCTTTGGTTAAGTTTATTCCTAGGTACTTGATTTTTTTAGTTGCTATTGAAAATGGTATCTTTTTCTTGAGTGTCTCTTCAGTTTGTTCATTTCTAGCATATAGAAACATTACTGACTTATGTGCATTAATCTTGTATCCCGCTACTTTGCTAAATTTGTTTATTAGCTCTAGTAGGTGTATCGTTGATTTCTCAGGGTTTTCTAGATATAAGATCATATCATCTGCAAACAATGACAGTTTTACTTCTTCTTTTCCAATTTGGATGCCTTTTATTTCTTTGTCTTGCCGGATTGCCCTGGCTAACACTTCCAGCACAATGTTGAATAACAGTGGTGACAGCGGGCATCCTTGTCTTGTTCCTGATCTTAGAGGGAAGGCTTTCAGTCTCTCACCATTGAGTACTATGCTGGCTGTGGGTTTTTCATATATGCTCTTTATCATGTTGAGGAAGTTTCCTTCAATTCCTACCTTTTGAAGTGTTTTTATCAAAAAGGGATGTTGGATTTTGTCAAATGCTTTTTCAGCATCTATTGAGATGATCAATTGATTTTTCCCTTTCGAGTTTTTAATGTGTTGTAATACATTGATTGTTTTTCTTATGTTGAACCATCCTTGCATGCCTGGAATGAACCCCACTTGGTCATGGTGTATGATTTTTTTAATGTGTCTTTGGATTCGATTTGCAAGTATTTTGTTGAGGATTTTTGCATCTATATTCATTAGGGAGATTGGCCGGTAGTTTTCCTTTTTTGTAGCATCTTTGCCTGGTTTTGGTATTAGATTGATGTTAGCTTCATAAAATGAGTTAGGTAGTGTTCCATTTTTTTCAATGTTTTGAAAGAGTTTGAGTAAGATTGGTGTCAGTTCTTTCTGGAAAGTTTGGTAGAATTCCCCTGTGAAGCCATCTGGCCCTGGGCATTTATTTGTGGGAAGATTTTTGATGACTGATTGGATCTCTTTGCTTGTGATGGGTTGGTTGAGGTCTTCTATTTCTTCTCTGGTCAGTCTAGATTGTTCATATGTTTCCAGGAAATTGTCCATTTCTTCTACGTTATCCAGTTTGTTGCCATACAGTTGTTCATAATATCCTCTTATAATTTTTTTAATTTCTTCAGGATCTGCAGTTATGTCACCTTTTTCATTCATTATTTTGTTTATATGGGTCTTCTCTCTTTTTGATTTTGTCAGTCTAGCTAGGGGCTTGTCAATCTTGTTGATCTTCTCAAAGAACCAACTTTTGGTGATATTTATCCTCTATTGTTTTTTTGTTCTCTATGTCATTTATTTCTGCTTTAATCCTTGTTATTTCTTTTCTTGTACTTGGTTTGGGATTGGTTTGCTGTTCATTTTCTAGCTTCTTCAGTTGATCCATTAGTTCTTTGATTTTGGCTCTTTCTTCCTTTTTAATATATGCGTTTAGTGCTATAAATTTCCCCCTTAGCACTGCTTTTGCTGCATCCCATAGGTTTTGGTATGTTGTGTTCTCATTTTCATTCATCTCTATATATTTAGCAATTTCTCTTGCTATTTCTTCTTTAACCCACTGATTGTTTAGGAGTGTGTTGTTTAACCTCCAGGTATTTGTGAATTTTCTAAGTCTCTGATGGTTATTGACTTCTAATTGTATTCCATTGTGGTCAGAGAATGTGCTTTGAATAATTTCAATCTTTTTAAATTTATTGAGGCTTGTTTTATGTCCCAGCATATGATCTATTCTGGAGAAAGTTCCGTGAGCACTAGAAAAGTATGTGTATCCTGGTGATTTGGGATGTAATGTCCTGTAGATGTCTGTTAAATCTAATTCATTTATCAGATTGTTTAGGTTTTCAATTTCCTTATTGGTCTTCTGTCTGGTTGATCTATCTATAGGAGAGAGTGATGTGTTGAAGTCTCCCACAATTATTGTGGAAACATCAATTGCTTCCTTTAGTTTTGCCAGTGTTTCTCTCATGTATTTTGTGGCACCTTGATTGGGTGCATAGACATTTACGATTGTTATTTCTTCTTGCTGAATTGCCCCTTTTATTAGTATGTAGTGGCCTTCTTTGTCTCTCAAAACATCCCTGCATTTGAAGTCTATTTTATCTGAGATTAATATTGCTACACCTGCTTTCTTTTGGCTGTAGCTTGCATGAAATATTTTTTTCCATCCTTTCACTTTCAGTTTCTTTGTGTCCCTGTGTCTAAGATGAGTCTCTTGTATGCAACATATTGATGGTTCATTTTTTTTGATCCATTCTGCGAATCTATATCTTTTAATTGGGGAGTTTAATCCATTTACATTCAACGTTAAAACCGTGAAGGCATTTCTTGAATCGGCCATCTTATCCTTTGGTTTATGTTTGCCATATTTTTCCCTCTCTCTATTAATATCCTTTATTGTACCCATACCGAATCTCTTTAGTACTGAACCTTTCTCCAAGTCTCTCTGTCCTGTCTTTGTTTCTCTGTCTGTAGGGCTCCCTTTAGTATCTCCAGTAGGGCAGGTCTCTTGTTAGCAAATTCTCTCAGCATTTCTTTGTCTGTGAAAAATTTAAGCTCTCCCTCAAATTTGAAGGAGAGCTTTGCTGGATAAAGTATTCTTGGCTGGAAATTCCTCTCACTCAGAATTTTAAATATATCGTGCCACTGCCTTCTTGCCTCCATGGTGGCTGCTGAGTAGTCACTACTTAGTCTTATGCTGTTTCCTTTGTATGTGGTGAATTGCTTTTCTCTTGCTGCTTTCAGAACTTGCTCCTTCTCTTCTATGTTTGACAGTGTGATCAGTATATGTCTCGGAGTGGGTTTTTTTGGATTTATTCTATTTGGAGTTTGCTGAGCATTTATGATTTGTGTATTTATGTTGTTTAGAAGATTTGGGAAGTTTTCCCCAACAATTTCTTTGAATACTCTTCCTAGACCTTTACCCTTTTCTTCCCCTTCTGGGACACCAATGAGTCTTATATTCGGACGTTTCATATTATCTATCATATCCCTGAGGTCCATTTCGATTTTTTCAATTTTTTTCCCCATTCTTTCTTTTATGCTTTCATTTTCCATTCTATCATCTTCCAGGTCACTGATTCGTTGTTCAACTTCCTCTAGTCTTGTACTATGAGTGTCCAGAATCTTTTTAATTTGGTCAACAGTTTCTTTAATTTCCATAAGATCATCCATTTTTTTATTTAGTCTTGCAATGTCTTCTTTATGCTCTTCTAGGGTCTTCTTGATTTCCTTCATATCCCGTACTATGGTCTCATTGTTCATCTTTAGTTCTTTGAGTAGCTGCTCTAGGTGCTGTGCCTCTTCTGGTCTTTTGATTTGGGTGCTTGGGCTTGGGTTATCCATATCGTCTGGTTTTTTCATATGCTTTATAATTTTCTGTTGTTTTTGGCCTCGTGGCATTTGCTGAACTTGATAGGGTTCTTTTAGGGTTTGTAGACCTACTGAAGTCCTTATCTCTAATTTATCAGATCTACAGCTTCGTGGAGTACACTTTCTCTAACTAACCAGCAGGTGGCGTCCACGAGCCACCTGTTCTCCACAAGCTGGTTCTCCCCTGCTTAGCCTTTTTGGTGAGTGGGGGAGTGAGTCTTGTGGGGCCCAATTGGTGTACCCAGCTTGCGTGTGTAGTTGGTGTTGCCTGCCCTGTATGTGGGGCGTGTTTCTGGGCAGTCGGGGAGGGGGGGTGGCCCTAACAATCAAATCTCCCTGATGATCCTAGAGTTTTAAAGCTGGTGCAATAGTCTAATCCTTCAGTTCAGTCCTGCCACAGTTTGTCTCTGCCACTGACCCACAAGTCTTTGGTATTGGCGTATGGCTCCTGAGACTTGCAAGTGGGCCCCTCTTCCAGGCTGTGCACCCCGGGTCCTCTGTTGAGGGATGACTGTGCTATGTCACAGGTGAGTGCCGTCCCCCCAGGGCAGTTCTGGGCTGCTGGGCTGTGTAGGGAGGCTCCCAGTCTGCTCAAATGATGGCTGAATGGGGCTTTGTTAATTCACACTGCTCCACCTTCCCAGCTCTGGGACATTCAGCTGAGGTTGCAGGGAAGGCTAATGTCCACGCCCAGTTTTGTGGTGTGTGCCTGTTATTTGAAGCACTTCCGTCACACTGGGTTGTCTGGGGCAGCTCTGGGCTATGGGGCTGGCGATGGGCAGGAGTGTTTCCTGTCCACCAGGATGGTGGCTGTGAGCGGACACCCCCCTTTTCTTGGGAAGTTGTGGTGTTTACTGAATTTTCTCAGCCACTGGATTATTGCCTTTTGTCTCAGAGCTCTCTTAGTTCTGCTCTTGACTTGACGTGCCCAAATTGCAATTCTTTGAAGCTTTCTGTATTGGGCTTCTTAGAGTAATTGTTTTAGAAAAAGAAAAAAGGATTTAAAAAAAAAAAAAAAAAAAAAACGGCCCTTCTCAGAGATCTAATGGGTTATTGAAATGCTAATAGACAAAGCAACCAGCGTCATTAAGGAAAGGTCCACAGGGCAGAGAGATCAACTTTCCTTCGGGATTTGCATATGCGCCTCAGGGCCTGAGCTGGGGCTTGAGCTCTGCCCTTCCCCCTTCTATGTTCACCAGAACTCCAAAAATCTTCCGCTTTTATTTTGGAGTTTTTCGTGTTGTTTTTTTTCTATGCCTGTCTCCTCTCTGCTGGGCTGGCTGCTCTCAGAGTCTCTGGTGTCTGGTCTCAGTCTATCTATGGTTGGAGTTTGAATCAGTAGAATGAGTTTCCGATAAGAGCAGCCACTGCCGTTCTCCCTTCTCCTTCCCGGAGCTGACAGCCCCTCCTCCCCCGGGACTGAGCCTGGCAGGGAGGGGCGCGGGTCCCCGGGCCGCAAAAACTTACAGATTTCGCTGATCTCAGCAGTTCCACGTTTTCATGAGTGTTGTATGAAGTATGCCCAAAGTCAGATTGCTCTGTGGTGTCCAGTCCACGCAGTTCCTGGCTTTTTACCTACTTTCCTTCACTGGAGGATGGCAAATGGCGTCTGGAAAACCTCTGTTAGCTGGGAAGGCACGTGGCTGGCGTCTGCTCCAAAGTTCTGGTTTCAAAATGGCTTTCTCCCAGGACATTCCTCTCTAGCAAGCTTGCTCTTCTTCAAAACGTCACTCACAGCTGCACTCCCTGCATGTTGTTTTGAATTTTGTGTCACATGCATGTTTTATCATCCATACAAAAAATTGAAAAGTAAGTAGATATTGTTCTATCTGGTCAAGTAATGGGACAGTACTGTAAGCCACTTTTTAAGAACAACATTTTCTTCTTAGAATCTTAGACATCATAGAGTAGAGCATGTTTGTAGATAAAGGAAAAGGAGGCTGCAAAGTGAATACACACACACACACAATAATTGATGTTGGGGCAAGTTTTAGGATGTGAAAAGAACAGACATAATTAAGACCCAAAGGATGGAAGAGTTAGCTAGGGGAAGGAAAAGGGACAGTGTTTGTGCATTCTCTGGGAAATCTATCAGCTCAAATTTAAAATTCTTTTGTCCTATGTTTTATCTTTTATTCTCTTGGGTCATTTGGGTAATTATTGGAATGATGATTTTATTGAAATATTCTGAAATATTTAGCAATTGGCTAAGTTGAAATTTGCGTGTGTGCGTGTGTTTTGAAATATTTCAGAAATGAAATGACATGATGTCTTTCAATTTTAATATTTTAGAAGACTGAAGAATACTTAAACTTTTAAAGAGTTTTTCTGACTTTGTTATAGTTTTCTTTAATAACCTACTGTAAAGATAAGGAATTTAACTGTTTTGTTTTGATTTTTTCGTTTTCCTTTTTTTGCTTAGTTTTGTTTTGATAGATTCTGTTACTCTACCTCTATCAAAAGCATTTAAAGTGTTGTCTCACTTTTGCTAAGAACTTATGTCTATGTGTATATGTATATAGAATAAGTTAACTGAGCACTCAAAACAATGTGAACAATTATGCCACATATTGTTCATGAGCTCATTTAGACACATGAGTTAAAACAGAGTAAAAGTTATGGCCACACAGGAAGTAGAAAATAATCTGTCTACTCTATTCAACATTGATCCAAACTTTAGAGCATGGCATCTAGATAAATTTGATGTGCCTTCCAGAAGGGATAAAGTGAAATGGCAGAAACAAGGAGACCCTAGGCTGACTGGTACCTCCCAAAGCACATTCTAAAGCAGTCTGGATCCCCTTACAATGGCCATTCCTTTTCATTTGTCCCATATCCCTGGATGCACCTGGATCTTGCTAGTTAAGATATGCCTGGACAAATTGTGAAGTAGAAAAATTTCGTCTTAACTTTTTGTCACATAGCATCCATTTCCAGTTGAAACTTACTTTCAATAAAGAAAAAAAATTTCTTAAATCTAGGAAAATTTAAATTAAAGAAGTTTAAATCATTCTCCCTCCTTTGGGTCACTGTATATTTTAAGATATCTGTAATTGTGGAATGAAACGCTTACTTCCCAGATAAAGATATTCCAAGCAGCAGGCAGCGGGTGGGAGAGATTTGGCAGGAAGAGGGTTGGGACATAAGAACTTGTCCTGTATCCCAAAAGATGCTACTACATGTATTATGCCATGGATTCCTAGACTTATACTTGTTTAAGCTCTAGATGCCTACATCTGGGGGAGAGCTGAGCTTTTTTTGGAGTGGAGGGAGAAAAATGATACATTTAGTTCTTTCTCAGACTAAAGAATTAAATCTAATTAGCCCAAATAAGAATTCCATAAGCAGCTTAAATTCAAATGGGAAATCTATGCACAGTGGAAAGCTAGATCAGATAAATATGAAAGATTAAAGAGAAATAGTGATGTCCTGTGGGATAAAAATGGCAAAACCAAAAGATTTTACACTTAAGCTGAAAGACGCAATAAAAATAAGAAAAGGATAAAGGCAAATATCCTTTAAGCAGATTCAAGTCAAGCAAAACACTCAATCAGAAGGTTGGCAAGGGAAGATACAGAGTAGAACAATGTTTCCATAACTAGGTGCATTTGAGTATGGAGATCCTGATAATTGCAGAGAAGAAAAGAATTGGCCAAAAAAATTCCAGCATCACTATCTATTTGAGCTTTTGCTGCTTATAGAGAATTCATATCGCAAAAGTGAATGAATGTTCAACATGTTACATTTTTTAAAAAGGTTATTATTATGTAAATAGGAGTTTACATAAACATGTAACATTAAAGTTAAACCGTTCCTGACCAATTCATATTTTTCCTAAAGGCCTACAATGGGGTAGAAATTGGAAATAAATATAATTTAATAATATACTGATGAAGGAAGATGAGCAGCATCATGCGCATCTTGCTAGAGTGATCTCCTCTTGTTGCCTTCTCTCTTTTTCTGTCTGTGTGTGTGTATGCAAATACATCTTTACAGCTTCCACTATTTCATATATATATATTATTTATACACATACATATACATATATTATATATATACACATATACAGATTCATATATACATTTAGTGAAAAAATGAAGATAGTAAGGTACATCATTAGCAATAAAAAAAGCTGGCATCAAAATTCTGCCATTCAGGAAGCCCAAAGACCCATGATGTATTCATAGGAAAAGAAGTAGAAGTAGAAAAGGAGAGGAACAAGGCCCCTAAGAGCCTTAAAGAGGTGATAGAAACAAAATTTAACTCTAGCACATATGGTTTCACCTACAGACCAAATAGTTGTGTAGTGACACTTATGCATAGACTATATGAATTGCACCTACCAGCTTACACATGCCCCTTATTCACCTGGAACTGCCACATCTAACGGATGGACACAAGTGCTCCCTTTTCCAGACTATTTCCCTTTTCCTTCTCCTATGGCCTATCAAGAGTACTGGGATTGCCATTCACTTTCATTCTGCCCCAAATTTGCCAATCCCCCGCCCCCATGCTGAAAGCCGGTAGAGGATGGGATCTACAGTAGCTGCACAGTGTGGTCAAAAAGAAGCATCAACCCCCTGGAGGTGCCCTTCCCTCCAATCCATCCCTCTATTCTCCCAGCCCAAAACAGGTCTCACAGGTACCTCTGCTGGTTCCTGCCTCAACCCCTGGGCTTGCTGAGCAGAGTCACTGAATTTGGGTATTCCTGTAGGAAATGGGAGAATTACCTTCTATCCTTCGGGCTTAGCATTGCTATGTATATGTACTGTCTTTTTCTCCCTCAGGGATCAAAGCGAAATGAAAGGGAGCTGGAGAGGGAATGTGTTGACAGCTATTTGCACCCTTTGAATCAGTGTAGGAAACAGGAACTGATGCCCCAGAAAAGTTCTACTTCTCAGGCCACCATTACTGCTAGGCTAGAAGCCAGAAGCCACCTTTCATCTGCCTCTCTCATGCAGGAAGCTGGAGAGTGGACCTCAAAGCCATGATGTAGAAATTAGGAAGTGTAGTAGATTGTTTGCTTATCTCCAATTTTTTTTTTTTTTTTTTACCTCCCCCCCACTTCCCTGTCTGTTGCTGTGTGACATTTAGCCCCTTCCCATGGGGTGAGTATACTTCCCCACACCAATGATGTCATGATTTCTTTTAGACAATGAAATATGAGTGGAAGTACAGTATACCATATTCACACAGAAGCTTTAAAAGCCATTGTTGCTTCCCCTCTCTCCTTTCTCTCCCCTCCCCTCTCCTCTCTTTTCTCTCCCTCTCTCCCTTCTGCTATGCAAACAGTTTGATAAGGGGCTGTTCATCAGCCTTGGTCACAAGACAACTGCAGATCTAACACCAACCAGCCTGAACCTGACATGGAAGGTGAGCAAGAAATAAGCCTATGATTGTAAGCCACCAAACATTTAGAATTTTTAATTATTGAGATTGCTTTTGTTACCTTGAAAGTAGATACTGACTGAAACAAGATCTATTTTTTTTTAATTTTCGAAAGCTTGGGGTAAGTAGTAGCAGTTTGGAAAACTATTATTTCAAAACTTTCAAAAATACTGTGTTGTAAAAATGAGAGAATTAAACACAACTTCTGAGTAGACCATAATGGTGACGATGATTTTCAAAGAATTTTGGTAGCAGAATTTTTTGTTCAAATGGAAAACCTTGAGGACACGAAGCAGGTTCTTCCATGAAGGCTGTGGACCATTATGTTGTCAATCATCCATTTAAGAGTTAGATTCTATGATAGGAAATGAACATTTGGAAAAGTGATGATGAGAGAACTACTTCTGTCTCCCTGAGGGGTCTGGGCATACTCAAGGATATTACTAGGTAACTGAGTAACAGTGGCCCCAGTCTAGGAGGCAAGCCAGGAGCTAGGCTGGAAAGCAGCCAGGGGGCAGGAAACACCATAAGGATGGCCTGGGGCCAGTGAATCTCAAAAGAAATCACAACTAGTAGTCAGTTTTAACTTACTTTCTGTGTGCAGTTCTATTTTCATTTCCTGAAGTCTTCAGTTACATCCTGTGAGCCTCATCTCATTTGTGCTGTAGAGAAACATTAAGGGTAGGGTGAGCAACTATCCTGATTTACCTGGGACTCTCCCAGTTTTAGCACTGAAAGTCCCACCTCCTGAGAAACCACTCAGACCCAGGCAAACTGGGAGAGTTGGTTACCCTAATTAAGGTTTGTCCTGTTTGAGCAGAGTGATGAAAGGGAAAGGGGGATGATGGTAACAGCAAAGGCTTCAGGGTGGTGGAGCTTCTGAAGTCACCTGAGACAGCTGACAGCAGGATGGACAGTGCCCTGAGGGAGGGATCCATATTGACTGTTTCCAGTGATGCTGGAGGTACAGGCTGCAGCCTGGACAAATGAAGAAACACAAAAAACACCTCTCATTCCAGTGAACTCTCTCAGACATATTAGGAGGAGTAGAGAACCTTGAGAGTGGGCTGAGGGCCTGGGATTAGGCAGATGGGATACTGAGCTGTAGAAATCTAGCCATATAGATATTTTGACTAAGTTATGTCATTTGTTCCTACAAGTTGATGAGGTGTGAGGATGTGGTAGTTTGAATTGGTGGTCCCAATACTTTACCCCCACCCCCACCCCAAATGTACTTTGTTATGGAAACATAACTGTCCTTCTCACAAAAGTTTTAGTGTATTTCCATGCCACTTGATTCTGGGCTTGGCCCTGTGACATGCTTTGGCCAATGGGTTGTTAATACATATGACACGAGCAGGAATTTGATATGTGCTTGGGCAATGGGGCTTCCCCTTTTGCATTTCTCTCATGCCCCTGAGGAGAACATGCAAGAGACATGGAGCAGTGCCACCTCAGCTCACAACAGATTTATAAACAAGAAATAAACACTGTTAGATGCTGTTAAGATTTTGAGATTGATTGTTATGTGGCGATAGTTGACTAATACTGGAGGAAATTGGGTTATACTTTGCAAGTTCAGTAGCTGTTTTAGGAACAGGAGAATAGGGATAAAGATGGAAAACTGAATTCTTTTTTCTCAGACTGAAGGGGAGAAATCCTTATGGGGAGTAACAGATGGTTACAGTGGAGAGGGATGAAGGCAGGACATACCCTGTGGTACCTTGAAGAAGAGAAAAGTCAAAGTTTTCCCAAGTGCTATACGCCTTGGAGACTCAAGCTTCCATGAATGAGGTTGCCTCAGTGTAATTTCAAGTAGATGAAATCAAGTAAAAATAGATAAATATATGAATTGAAGGAGAAAAGAAAAAAGAATGACAAGAAGGGGTCAACAGTTTTGTTTCATTATAATTGATGAAGACTTGAAAATAAAGTTTCTAGGCAGACTGCAACCTAGGAAAGGTACTTCAACCCCCATCCTCCCAATTCCCCCACATTTATAATTATATGATAACCAATCTAGCTGCAAAAGAATTTTTGCTCTCTTGATGGGGTTTTGCCCTTTAACAACTGTATATTCTCTTAAAGGTGAACTGGACATTCATATTGACCACACTGGGCAAATTACATCAGGAGTGGTAAGAATAAGGGAGAAGTACACATTTTCTTCTCTATGGACTGGCTTTCATATTCCCATTGTTTTAGAGAAAAGCCCTCATTAGACCTTTAAATGATGGCCTTTGGTCAATGCAGATGTCACAGGGAGAACTTCCTTCTGTTGTTGCTCAAAGCTAAAGCAGCAGAAAAAAACAAAAGTGGAGATAGAAGAAAATGAAATTCAAAGGCAAGATCCATGAAACAAACAAGCAAAAAAAAAATTAGCCTTTTCTATGGACAATAATTTTCTACAGAAAGCTGATGCCATTGTTGTGCAAAAAGAGATTAGTACATCTTTCATTTCTCCAAATGAATTAATTGCAACCAATATCAGATATGAAAGTACTGAATGACAATATTGGGCAATGGGAATGTTACATTTGAAAGGTATTTATTTAAAAAGTTTCTCTGAGAGAGGCAGGGCAAGATGGAAGTGTAGGGAGGTTTGGAATTTAGTTAGTCCTCTAAAGAATCTAGCAAATAGCCAAGAATATCTAGTAAATATTGTGAAACAACTGTTCGGGGGACATCCAGGACTGGATACACCAGTGTGGATTGGGTGAAAGGTCTGAGACCACAGCACAGAACTGTAAGTAAAGCCCCCAAAACTGCAGACGCAGTGCCCTGCCTCCACTGGCACAGCAGGCTGAGTTGGAACACTTCCCTGTGGGAATAAGAAGTGGTCTCTGCTGGGAGCAAGTGAAGGTTAACTCAACCAAACTCATTTGGGGTTTTAATTAACAAATTTGGACTACCAAATACAAGCTATGAGCACAGATAAACCTGGAGCAAGCAGGAAAGGAACCCTGAGGTCTCTCCTGGAAGAGAGCAGGTGAGGTTGACAGAAAATAATAATAATAATAAATAAATAAAACCAGAGGCTTTTGGAGATAGCTGAGCTCAGAATACTGGAAAATGGCTGTGCCCCAAGAAAAGGGGCCCATAGAACTAGGTACCAACTCTGGCTCTTTACAAGAGAAACTGGGGGGCAGGGGACTGGCTCTGAAAAGGGGATTTCTTCTTTTTTTTTTTTTCTCTCATTCTTAGTAGGGAAAGCCTCAGGCATTTTTAATTGCCAGTGCTGACCCAGGGAAGGGTAGAGTTAAGATAATCAGAGAGACAAAAGAAGAAGTCAAGTGAAGGAGATAATTTTCTGAAGGGCATAGCTTCACTAAGAAAAGGGGGGTGGGGTCTAGCTGAAGTGGCTGTCTGCTCTCAGAGAATTCAGAGTCCAGGGCCTAGAGGTAAAAAAAAAACAGAAACAGCTTGAGCTTGATTCTGACCACCCATGTCCTGAGCAGGGACAGGGTCTGCTGAGAATTAAAGGCACTGTACCTCTTTATGCTGGTGGGGAGCTGTGGGCTGACAGGTGCCACCTGCTGGGCAGGATAGGAAAAGCACAGAGTCTAGAGGCCTCACAGGAAAGTCTGATAATCTCCTGGGACTCATCCTCTGGGAAACTTGATAGTGATTACACCATCCTCCTGAGACCTGAGCCTGTCTTGTCTGAGAAAATCTGATTGAGGTAATCAAGGAAACCAGATGCCTAGACAACAAAAAATTATGAGTCACTCTAGGAAAAACAAAGTCACAGGAACAAACTTACACTTCACATGAAATACGGGTGTTGAAACAACTAAATAAAGATGTTCAAACAAATATGCTAAATCAAATCAAAGAGCTGAAGGAAAATATGGCAAAAGAGATGAAGGATATAAGAAAGACCCCAGGTGACCATAAAGAAGACTTTGTAAGCTTGAAAAAACAAATGGCAGAACTCATGGGAAAGAAAGTCACAACAGAAAAGATGTAAAACACAATGGAGACATACAACAGCAGATTTGAAGAGGAAGAAGAAAGGATTAATGAACTAGAGGGCAAGACATCTGAAATCCTACACACAAAAGAACAGACAGCACAAAGAATGGAAAAATATGAGCAGTGACTCAGGGAATTGAACGACAACATGAAGTGCAAGAATAGATGTATCATGGATGTCCCAGAAGTAGAAGAGAAGGGAAAGGGGGTAAAAACAATAATGGAGGAAATAATCATTGAAAATTTCCCATCTTTTATGAAAGACATAAAATTACAGATCCAAGAAGTGCAGCGTACCCCAAACAGAATAGATCTGAATAGATCTACTCCAAGACACCTAATAACCAGATTTTCAAATGTCAAAGACAAACAGAATTCTGAAAGCAGCAAGAGAAAAGCAATACATACAAGGGAAGGTTGATAAGACTACATGTAGATTTCTCAGTAGAAACCATGAAAGTGAGAAGGCAGTGGTACGATTTTTTAAGATACTGAAAGAGAAAAACTGCCAACCAAGAATTCTATATTTGGCAAAACTGTCCTTCAAAAATGAGGGAGAGTTTAAAGTATTTTCAAACAGATACCAAAAAAGTTTGTGAACAAGATACCTCCTCTTCAAGAAACACTAAAGGGAAAATGACTGGCAGTTAGGAAAAGAGAGGAGAGGCAGTTTTGGAAGGCTAGGGGCATGTATGATACCAGAAGTAAAGATAGAAGATAAAGACAGGGACTGTATAACTTAGAGAAACATAGAGTTATCAGTGATGGTGATTAAATGAACCAATATAAGAATGTTTTTACATGAGGGAGAACAAATGAATGTCAACATTGCAAAGTGTTGACATTTGGATGGTATAGGTGAAAAATACAATCAATGCAAACTACAGTCTATAGTTAACAGTAACATTGTAATATGCTTCCATTAATTGTAACAAAGGCAATATACCAAAGCTAAATGTGTATAAGACGGGGATAAAAGGTAGTGGTATGGAATTCTTGGTGTTGTTATTGTATGACCTTTTCATTGTATTTTATTTCATTTTAATTTTTTTCTCCTTTAATTTTTTATTCTTCATTTTTTCCTCCTCTTCCTTCTTCTTTGTGGTAGAAACAGAAATATCGTCATACAGATTGTGGTGGTAAATACATAACTATGTGATTATACTGAGAATCATTGATTGTTTACTTAGGATGGAATATATGGTATGTGAATAAAACTGTTTAAAAAATAAACAGTGATACAAGTGCTGGAGAAGATGTGGAGAGAGAGATGTACCTATTCACTGTTGGCAGGGAAGTAGAATGGTGCATCCCATTTGGAGGGCAATGTGGTAGTTCCACAGGAAGCTAAGCATGGGGTTGCCATATGGTCCTGCAACCCTGTTATTTGGTGTATACTTGGAAGAACTGAGAGCAGGGATATGAGGGGACATTTGCACACTGGAGTTTGTGGCGGCAGTATCCACAATTTGCAATGGATGGAGATGGCCTAAGGGTATGACTGATGTATCTTCCATGATGAATGGAATGGTGAACTGTGGTGTATACATATAAGGGAATATTAAGTGGTGGCAAGAAGGAATGAAGTTATGAGGCATGCAACTAGGTGAATGGACCTTGAGGATGGTATGTTGACTCAAATAAGTCAGAAATGAAAAGACAAACATTATAAAGCCTCACTAATATGCACTAACAATAATGTAAAAACTCTTAGAATTGATTCTGGAAGAATGGGTTATCAGGGGAAGGCTTATTGTAAAGTTCTTAGATTGTAAGGTCCTACAGCAGTCACATCTATTCCTGAGTTGTAATGATTATTTCTAAATTCTGAGATGCTAAGCTTTTTGTGTGACCTGGTCAGTACCTGGAGCTTCTGGTGTCTGCCTGGCACCTGGGACTAGGAGCCAGAGTTCAACAGCTTTGAGGGTCAGAACTGCCCCATGAAGCAACTGTTAAAGAGGCTGAAAAGGAGATCAGACTTTGATTGGAGATATGAATGAAATGGATTTGGTTGAGACTGGGGTAGATCAGATTAAACGGTATAGGATGATACTGACTGTGTTTTAAAACTCCAGCTTCTGTGTAGGACCAAAGGAAGAAATGTTTATTTGGTGCAAAATCTATATTTTCTGTAGCACACTATATAATTTAACTTATGTGGTTAGTTTATTCAAACACCATAATTACATGGAACCTTGAATACAGAGTGAGATTGGATTGGTTTGTATAGGTTAGTGTGAAGCCCCGATACATCCCAGAGCAATTTGAGCAGAGAATGAAAAGTATTTGCAAAGTCCCCTTGAGGGGCTGGGGGGAAATGTGGAAATATTTAACTTCCCCAGCTGTGGAATTCCTATTACTCTTGCAAGCATTGGGGACTACCAGTTTAGTAGGCTGAGTCCTCAATCTTGGGGCTTACCCTTATTATTGCAAAGGAGAGGCTAAGCCTACTCATAATTGTGCCTGAGAGTCACCCCCAGGGAACCTCTTTTGTTTCTTAGATGTGGCCTCTCTCTCCAAGCCAACTCGGCAGATGGACTTGCTGCCTTCCCCCCTGCATGGACATGACTCCCAGGGATGTAGGTCTTCATGGGAACGTGGGACGTGACTCCTGGGGATGAGCCTGGACCTGGCATCGTAGGATTGAGAAAGCCTTCTGGACCAAAATGGGGAAGAGAAATGAAACAAAATTTCAGTGGCTGAGAGATTTCAAATGGAGTCAAGAGGTCATTCTGGAGGTTACTCTTATGCATTATATAGATATTCCCTTTTAGTTTTTAGTTTATTAGGATAACTAGAAGGAAATACTTGAAACTGTTGAACTGCAATCCAGTATCCTTGATTCTTAAAGACTAGTGTATAACTATATAGCTTATATGGTGTGACCATGTGATTGTGAAAACCTTATGGCTAATACTCCCTTTATCCAGTGTATGGACAGATGAGTAGAAAAATGGGGGGAAAAGGAGTAAATGAATAACAGTGGGTGAGGAGGGGTATGGGATGTTTTACTTTTTAATTTTTACTTTTATTCTTATCTTTACATTTATTTTTTTTTGAGTAATGAAAATGTCCAAAAATCAGTTGTGGTGATGAATGCACAACTATATGATTATACTGTGACCAATTGTTGTACACTTTGGATGATTGTACAGTATGTGAATATATTTCAATAAAATCGCATTAAAAAGTTTCTCTGATATTATTTCTTTCAAATTGTGATTCTTGACTCCTCAATGATGGTACATGCTTATATTTTTTCATCTTTATATTTAAAGGGTGAATTTTATTTCTGAAAATAGCTGTAATTTATTTTTAGTCAAGTTTTATGGGTGACCCAAATAAAAATTTCTAGGCTGGATTTCCTTATATGTTTAACATATTGATTCAGAGGCATCTGTGGAATGAGTGACCACTCTAAGTGAGACAAACGTCGTATCTCAAAAAATTTGGTGAAATTAAATTAGTCTCATTTGGTAGCTCCACCTTGTACTGGAATCAAAAGGGATCAATGATTACTTATGCATCATTTTATTTTTTGGTTTACGTTTTTCTTTTCGAGTTAAATCAAATACATTGCTACTCACATCATCTTCAAAAAGGCAGCTAGAGATTAAAAATAGAAGGAAAAGGAGAATAAGTTGATCATGTCTTGGTTGGTAGAAAAAGGAGAGAAGCTGACACAATTGGGCTAGGGAGCTTGGGAATTTGTTCTGGGAATAGGCTTTCCCCTGAATGAACTAGAACACAGCCCAGTGCTCATTGTCCAAAGGAAACAGTAAATTATGGCTTGGATTCAGCAATTCAGTGTGCTGGGGCTGGGGGCTGGTGGTAAGGCTGGGTGAAGGAGGAACTGGCCATAGTAGACAAGCCACATGGGATGGGGGAGTAGTATGGAACTAGGCATTAGCCTGACCTCCAGCCTGGGATTCTGAATAAGGCCCAAAACCGTATTGGGTGGAAAACCAAAATGGAAGAGCCATGGAGATTGGAACAACTTGGCTTCAGGAGGGAGGAATGTTTGCCTCATGGCCTCAGGCTCACCCTGGCCCACAGGATTCTGAGTTGTTGGCAACTGAAGTACTTTCAGATTCACTCATCAAACATTTTTTTGAGCTCTTGTTATATGCTAAATATTGGGGATACAAAAATTAGGAAGACCCAGTCTTAAAGTCTATTTTTGAAGGAAGTGGTTGAGTAACAACTAACTAGACAATTGCAATTAAGTGTCTTATTAGAGGGAAAAGCATAGCAGGTGCACTGAACTGAGGCTGGGCATGGAGCGTGAGGGTGAGGGAAAAATGTCCCGAAGCAATGACAGCTAACTTAAGTCCTGAAACACTGAATAGTTGTCATCTGGGAAGAGAAGTTGGGGAGAAGCATTTTAGACAGAGGAAGCAGCATGTGCCAAAAAGAAGGATGTGAGAACACAATGTACTGTATGAATTAAATGCAAATCATTCCTTAAAACTGGATAGCTGAATGGAGTGGAGAGCAATGCTAATAGAATCATAGTCATGAATGTATGTCACTGCAAGGGGATTGGAATTTTCTGGCAGGGAAATCCTAGTGACCAGGGCTCAGGCTCCCAGTATACCTCTCTCTGTCCTGTCCAAGACTGGTTCAGCATGATGGAACTGAACTTTGGGGCACGGGGCATAAATGACTTCAGCTGCTAAAGGCTGGGTAAGTCTGGGGATGACATTTGGTTTTCATCTTAGTAACTATGATATTGAGGATAATACGGTGCTAAGTTATGTCTCTGAAAGTTTCTATTTAAACAAAAGAGTGAGTTGTCTTGATTTACTGTTTTGGTTATCTACTATTTGAACACATTAACTTTAACTGAATATCCGCCAAGTTTATGCTCAACTAATGGCTTCATCTACTTGTTGAGAGGTTTGTAAAATTAACAGTTTATCTGAAATCTAGATGCTATTTAATTAAATTTCTAAATATCTCTGGTGCTTTTGATACTAATTCCATTGTATTTCAATGTTAGGCTTATTAAATAAATTTTATCGTTAAAATTTTCCAAATGGAAAGAGTTTTTTTAGCTTTTTAATAGAGAAACAGTTGGACTAGTGTTAATAAAACATTTCAAGTGTGTTTTGTGATTGGTTGCCCCTTTACAGAATTTAGCAATATAATAAGGAGAAGTCAATTAAGTTTGAAAAAGCCTTGCCAAGGTCATTTCCAAGTTTATATAACCTGGGGTTGGGAATTGAGAATGGATGTTTTATTGAGAAAACGCCTTGTCTCTATGAGAGTGTGGCTATTGTTCTGTATATCAGAAAGCTTATGTGGTCTGGTAACATTTTAATAACAAATCATTTTGAATATTTCTTTAAGGTTGTTTTACCAAAGAAGTTTTCTAAATTACGTACTAACTTGTTAATTTGCCAGCTTTTCAATAATACATCATTAAAGAAATAAATACAGACAACAGTAGCAAATTACAGCAGCATAAAACTCCTTCGGAGCACCACATTCTACAAAGTTGAATGGAGAATGATATAGAATAGGATATAATAGATAAAGGAGAGTAAATAGCAAATAAATTTTATGTATTGAAAATTCTTAGAAGATTAAGACGGGCTTCCCCAGTGGGAGTATTATCGTAGGCAAATTTTCAGAATAGTAAAAACAAAACAAAACAGCAGCAGCAGAAAATACCACCACCACCACCACAAAAATAAAAGCATTCATAGCTAAAATATTACTCAGAAACACCTTAACTGATTTTTAAAAAGCCTTTTTTGGTGACCACTACAGGAATGGGGTTTCTATTCCTCTACCTGTTGTAGACGTTTCTGTACTTCTGTGTGCTCTTGTTGACCCCCCATGACATCTGCTAATGTCAAGAGGAGATAGATATCTTGAGGACTCCCTCAGGACAAGCTGATGTAATTAGAGAAGCTTAAGTTATAATCAGTGTTATTACTTTAAAACATAAATGACATCCAGAAAACTGCATTGTTTCATCTCTTTAGTGAGGGCACCTTTAATTTCATGGACTCCTTTAATTTGGGGGCAGACAATGCTGGTTATAAGAACTCTTCATCAATAGTTTCATTTGGAATGGCAATGTGATATCATTCTGACCAATGAGAAGAAAGCAAGAATGCCGGGATGAGGAATCAGTTCTTGGTAACTTTTGTTTTGGTCCCTTTATTGTCATCAAAATTCATCAACCATATTCTTGGGCATCCAAAATCTTTTAGCTTTTTTGTGGGTTGTGGCCTGTGAGGCAAGAGCAGTTTCCCACACCAGGGTGGCTGTGGTAGAGAAGGGTGAAGGGGATTGAGGAGTTTAATATTCCTTAGAAGAGCTTAGAACCTCTGCTGTTTTCAGCACAGGATGCCTTCAGTTCTCAGTTTTTCTGGGGTTCTGTGGTGCTAATTGTCTTCCTTCTTGGTCACTTGCCTTCCTACAGGCACCTAGTTTTAACTTTCTCTTCTTTGCTAAGTCAGTTGATAACTTAGCCTTCTGTTTTCAAGCTTGTAACATTTTGTTGACATATTTTGGTCTGCTGAGAGTTCCCTTCCTGGTTATGTTTGTAATGATTTTAATTTCTATTTGTTAATCTGTTACTATCATTTTAGTGAGGTTTTGGAGGGAGCAGAAAGAAATATGTGTGTTTAATTACCCATTTTTATTTCAAGTTGGTGTGGTAGATACCCTCTTTATTTTTGTTCAACAGACTGGCTTAGGGGAGCTATGACTGCACTGGAAGGTGTTTGGCGTTGAAGTGGAATGCAGTTGCTTGGGTACGTCCAGCAGAATTTGGTGTAGACCACTAGAAGGCTATTTGCATGATGACCTGAGGACCCTCTTAGGAGAGATTTCACCCAGAGGACAGAGAAAGTTTAGCAGACAAACTTGACCCAGGCACAAAGACTTACATATTGGAGACTGAGAGGGGGCTTCTGAATAGAGCAGGAGTCTATCTCCTGAATTTGTTTCCTGGCCCAGACTTCACTGATTCTTGTGGGCTTCTTATTCACGGAGGTATACTAGAAGCAAAAATTGAAAAAGCTAAACTCTGTGAGATATTAGGGCTTCTGGATCACTCCTCTGGAACCCCAACTAGACCAGTTCAATAAGGAAATCAAAATATATTTCCCACTTGGCCATTAAACTGGTAACACAAATCTAATAGCCTAGAATTCTAGACTATAAACTCTGTGGGTACAGACTATGTGTGCCTTTTTCCCTGCTGTGTTCCCAGAATCTAACGTAGTGCTGGAGAATCAATAAAACTTGGTTGAATGACTTCCTGATGGCTATAACTGTTGCCCCAAAGGTTCCTGCCATCATAAGAAGCAGCAATTGTGTGTGGCAGAGGCAGAAGAAGCACCTAGAATTGCTGAGCAGGGAGAAATTCACCTGGGGTGCTGGAGACAGGAGGGAAGTGCTTCACACAGCTTTGTAACAAGCTCATCCAGGAGCCTTCATGGAAGAGAGCCAAGGCCAAGGGGAAAGAGACTGGAAAACATCGATGATAGTGGACAGATCTTGTTTGTGAGCACATGTGAAACATCTCTCACACACTCCTAGAAATAGTCAAGGGATATTTGTCATGATGTTTCAGGACAGGAGGAGATAAGAGCCGCTGAAACACGGGTCACCACAGATGGTTTTGCTAGCGACATGGATGGCACAATGATTTGGATTGTGATCCTCATCCAGGTTGTGATAATCGGCCTCCAAGATAGTCCAAGATGGTCTTGAAAGTCTCTATCTCCTAGCTAGTGTGTAGCCCCCCACCCCCACACCCCACTTTGAACAGGCCTGACCTGTGTAACTATTAGGATATTGTGGAAGGATGGTCTGTGACTTCCGAGGCTAAGTCATAAAAGACATGGTTTTTGCTTTGTTCCCTCTTATGGATCACTTGCTCAAGGGGAAGCCAACGGCTGTTTTATGAGGATATTCTAACAACCCTCTGGAGAGCCCCACTTAGCAAGAAATGAGACCTCCTGCCAACAATCGGAGAGGAACTGAGGCCTCTTGCTAACAGAGCCATCGAACCTTCACTTAACCGCAGCCCAGCTGACATCTTGACTACATCTTCATGAGGAACCCTGAGTCAGAACTGCCTAGCTAAGCCACTCCCAAATTCCTGACCCACAAAAAACATGAGATAATAAATGTTTATTATTTTAAGCAGCTAGATTTTGGAACAATTTTTAATGCAGCAATAGATAAATAATACACAGACAAATATGCAGGAACAGGCCTTGTTGGATAACAAATATGTAGAATGTAAAGATGACTAGGTCCCTAGCTTTTAGTAAATTTAGCATATAATGCAGGATTCATTCTGATATAGGCTAAAAAGAGCAATAATAGGAATCCATAACATACATATTCTGAGATTATTGTGCACTCACTATATATAACAGAAATTCTTGACTCTGCTTTTGGAATATTACAATGTATCTCAAACACTGAATTTTAATTTGCTTAAATGTATTAAGCAAATGACTGCCTTTTGTTTTTGGACTACATGACCAATAACAAAACCTTGAGTGTAATAAATAACCCTTCACAACTTGAAGCAATACTAACATTCTTTACTAGATACTATTTGAGTGTACAGGGCACTAAGATGTCCATATTTGTATAATTATGAGGGCATGTGGGTCTGTTAAATACATTCCTACTCACATATATATAAAATTTTTACATTTTTATGGTATTATACAGTTTGAAAAGCACCGTCATTCATTTGATTTTTACAAAGGAAAAGTATATCTCTCTCATTTTAAATAGCAGAAAACAGGTTCTGTCAACAGCCTCAGATTCCCCACCTGGTGGGACTTAGATTCTGGTCAATCCTCCTTTATGGGATTTATTAATCTAGTCACAACTTTTGGAGACTGCGCTGTCCCCCAAGTCTCACACATGGTCAATTAGATCTCATATCCTTATTCTCTGTCTCATCTTACCATGTTGACTTGCGCCCTACTCCTGAAGTTAAACTGAATGTCTGCCTTGGACTACAGCCTCCCTAATTTCCCCTTTCCTTCACCTTCATATATACTTCCTCTCTCTCCAAGTCCTTTAAGTTCTGTCTAGTAGATATCCTCTTTGTAGCACTGAACATAGAGGCTTTCTGTTGGATCAGCTACTTGATGTATTCATTCACACTCTTATCAGCACTTTTACAAGCATCCATCCTATTCAAGCTATCCTGTGAAGTACTGAGTGGGAAGACACAGCACAAGATAAGATTCTTATCCTTTAGAAGTTAAAGTCCTGAAGGGAGACAAGATGTGGGTAATAATTATGTCTTAAGGCTGGGTGTGATAAAAGTTATAGGGTTGGTCCAGGCAATATGGCAAAGGAAGCTTTGTGCATTTCCAGGTGAGGAGAACAGGAAATGCATCAAGGAGATAGTGCAATGTGAACTAGGCTTTGAGGAGTGAAGAGAATTTTGATAGGAACAAATAGTGGGGGTGAGGGGTACCCAGAAGTCTTGGGATGGGTGAGAATGGCAAAGGAATAATGCAAGAACAAGGTGAGAGCTTGGAAAGGCTGTTGCATGACTGGGAAGAGCTTATAGACCAGATGAGAAAATTCAGGGATCACAGTGAAAAGGGCATGCCATTTAGAATAAAGAGGTCTAGGTTTTATTCCAATTCAGCCACTAAAGACTGTGTGAGCTTCATCTCAACTGTGAAGCAAGTAGTGAGGACAAAATGAAAATAAGGAGTGTGAAAGCATCTGGGAAAGTGCTTGGCACAAGGTAAACATTCAATAAATGTTAGTAAAATGCAGCAGAAGAGTGATAAATTAGGTTGGAAAGACAGGCTGAGGTCGTATTTTGGAAAACCTTACACATCAGGCTAGGGAGTCTTAGTGGGGAACTGCTGATAACCAAAGAGAATTTATGACCATGACAATGCTAATGGCATGCAAGACGATATGTCTGTGGGAGTAGAATTTGGAGGGAGGACTATTACCTGGGTGACGATAACAGACTACCCATGAAATTAAAAAGACCTGAACTGTTTTGGTGAAAGTCATGGAAAGAAGGGACTAATGCCCAAAGATACTATAAAGGATGCATCAGGAAAACTTGACAAGTGTCAGAAATCTTCCTAGATTTGCTTTTGCACTGAAGCTGAGGCTAAGGAGCAGAACATGCTAGGCTGGATTCTTATCATAACAGCTTAAACCACGACAAACCTTTGTTGAGCAGTTACTATGTGCCAGGGACTGTCCTAATCACCTTGGTGCACCATCTCACTGAATCCTCATGGAGTCCAAGGAGATGGGTACTAGTATGGGTCCCATTTTACAGATGAGGACACTGAGGCTTACAGAGGTTAAGGATGTTGTCCAAGGCTGCAAAGATAGCTAACGGCAGACTCAAGATTTAAACCTGGGTCTATCTGAATTTAAAGTCCATGTTCTTAACCATTATACTATTATACTACCCCCAAGTTTAAATCCACGGTAACTGCATTAATACTAACACATGCATTTACTGGCTGTCGACCATGTGATGCTTTATAAATTGTTGGAGGTTTGGGGGCTAAAGGTCACCCTTCCTCTACTTTTCAGAGTTCAGGATGAGGGAGGATAAACCTAAGAACTACTATCAAAAAGTGGGACAATAATGTTGACTTTTTAATTTCCCAAGTAATCCCACAGTATACAACATCCGGTAAATGCAGGCCTATCTCCTGCACCAAATCTAAACTTTGAGGTCTGTCTGCATGGGGTTTGCCTGTAGGGAGAAATGGCTAAGCCAAGCAGAGTCAGTCCATTGACTAGAGCCTGCCCTGTTTACCTCTCCAGGAGGAACAGAGAAAATGACTCTCCAATTCCCATTCCCCCAACATTGGCAAAACCCCACTAAAGTGGAATTTGGAGAAAGGCTTTACTTTTCTTGCTGATCCATGGGGCTGGTGGGGACTGAAATAAAGGAAGGAACCCTGCCTTGTTTTGCTTTTTTTTTTTTTTTCTTCATTTTATTGAGATATATTCACATACCACGCAGTCATACAAAACAAATTGTACTTTCGATTGTTCACAGTACCATTACATAGTTGTACATTCATCACCTAAATCAATCCCTGACACCTTCATTAGCACACACACAAAAATAACAAGAATAATAATTAGAGTGAAAAAGAGCAACTGAAGTAAAAAAGAACACTGGGTACCTTTGTCTGTTTGTTTCCTTCCCCTATTTTTCTACTCATCCATCCATAAACTAGACCAAGGGGAGTTTGGTCCTTATGGCTTTCCCAATCACATTGTCACCCCTCATAAGCTACATTTTTATACAACTGTCTTCGAGATTCATGGGTTCTGGGTTGTAGTTTGATAGTTTCAGGTATCCACCACCAGCTACCCCAATTCTTTAGAACCTAAAAAGGGTTGTCTAAAGTGTGCGTAAGAGTGCCCACCAGAGTTACCTCTCGGCTCCTTTTGGAATCCTGCCTTGTTTTTGAAGAACATTCGGGACCTCTGTAAGTGGGTTCAGCCCCCAGTGGAAGATCATTTCAGGGTGCTCAGCAGGGTCTGGGTGGTGTGGACAAGGGTGGTGGCCAAGTCTTTACCCAGGATTTGTATTGATACTCAACCCGATGAGTACACTATCACCTTCTAGAACACAGGACTGTCTTACCCTGCCGTGATCAGAGCCACCCCCCTCTCCCTTGAGAAGGAATGAAACATGGGAAACGTTTATTCCTCCACTGCCTCCCACCTGCATGTTTCATGGGCCCATGTCTCTGGAGATTTGAGAGAGAGAGAGAGAGAGAGAAAGAGAGTGAGAGAGAGAGAGAGAGAGAGAGAGAGAGAGAGAGAGAGAGAGAGAAAGTGTACTTCTCACATATACATGGTGTGTCTATTCCTTCAACAACCTTGCCAGGAAGGTATTTTATAATTATCTCCATTAAATTTACAGAGAAACTGAAGCTCAGAGAATTTAGGTGATTTGCTCAAGACACAGAGAATGCAAGGAATAGAGCAGGAAATCCAGACTGGGTCTGTATGGTTCTAAGCTCACACGTTTTCCCCTGCCCCACTGTGCCTTCCATTAAAGTCATCACATTTGGAGCCAGACTCTGCTGGTGCTCTGCCTGTGTTAGCTCTGTCCTTCTTCCTGGAAGGCATTATTATTCCCATTTTACCGACAAAGAAACATGTTTCTTCAGGATACGTGACTTACTCAAGGACAGGCAACTAATGAAGGATAAAGCCAGGGTTTCAAAGTGAGTCTGTTTGATTCCAAGCCTATGGATTTATTTTCTACTTATTTCATGTTTTTTTCTTCATAACATTGACAATAATGTTTTAGGCATGTTTACGATATACCTGATAGTTTAAAGTGTTTGTTTATATATATATAATCTCCCATTTTAAAATGATACTGTCAACTCAGTATGTGACTTTTTAGTGGTTATTTGAGAAAAATATAGGCTATTTACTTTGCACAAATGATTTAGAAAGGATTATAGCCTTCTACTTTAATTTTATAAGCTCCACTGCCATAGAATCATATTATTGGCAGGAGACTTGGGATTCTTTGGTACATCTCCTTGAACCTGACTGGAACATACTCAAACCCATCCACATAATTGCCCTTTGCTTGGCAGATACAGTCAAAGCTGCTGCAATGAGGGAACATGTTTCATAAATGAAGTTCTGTTAGTTGAGAGCAGGCTACTTTTATATAGCCTAGTGCTTCAGCAAATTTTCACAAAAGATAGAGCTAAATAACTAAGATAATCTTCCCAAATAAGTTGAAACCCTCTGTGTATACCTGGTGCTCAGTTTTAACAACCAGTTCATCCACTGTCCCCACTGTGAAGTCCTGGTGATTGGAAACCTTTAGGTAAGTTCTAGCAGAAGCTCCTTATACTCATTTCCCTCTATGTGTCATGTTTTTATGGCATCACAGCATTGTTCTAATCATAACTTTTGATTCTCAAGACAGTTCCTTTGAGCAAGTAGGAATTACCATTTACTGAAGTTTAAGTTAAATGAAAATTAAATTAACTTTATATGAGGTAAAGTAACTCATGCAAGATAATGTAATTATCTGGCATTTTTTCTTTGGAATATATCACTAGATAATGACTGTTTTTTCCCTTATGTTATAGGTGCTTTCCTCATGTTAATGCAGACTTTTAGCATAAATACCATATATAAAGTAAAACATACCAAGAAGAAATTTTTATCTCCCTATGAGTTGAGAAACTTCTGATTACTTATGCTTATTCTACATTATTATTCTGGGCTATTAAAAAAAAGTCTCCATACATTTAAAAGGATTCAAGACTTACAAAATATGTTCTTTGACCACAATGGAATTGAACTAGAAATCAATAAGAGAAAATTCTAAAAAAAATTCCCAAATATTTGGAAACTAAATTACATGCTTCTAAAGAACCTCTGGGTTGAAGAAGAAATCAAAGGGAAATTAGAAAGTATTTTGAACTGAATGAAAATGGAAGCACTACATATCAAATCTGATGAAATGCATATAAAGCAGTATTAAGAAATTTATGACACTACATGCTTATATTAGAAAGGAGGAAAGGCAACAAATCAACTTCAACTAGAAAAAGAAGAGACACTTAAACCCAAAATAAGCAGAAGGTAATAATAATAAAGAGTAGAATAGAAATAGAAAGCAGAAAAGCAATAGACAAAATCTTTGAAACCAGAAAATGGCTGTATGAGAAGACCAATAAAATGGATAAACTTCTAGCCAGACTAATCACGAAAAATAGAAAGACACAAGCTATCAAAATTAAGAAAGAGAGGTAACATAATTACAAATCCAACAGAAACTTAAGTGGTAATGAGGCCGGTGATTCTGACCACAGCCAGGATCAGGAATTTCTTTGGGGAAGTAGACAGTTTTGAGTTGGGTCTAAACTAAGAGCAAGTGAAATTCCAACATGAGAAAACGGGGTTGGGCTAGAGTAACACCTGTTGGAAGATGAGCACGCTCAAAGACAAGAAGCTGCGAAGAAATATGACTTGTTGGAATAAGATGAATGTCCTATGTGATGCAGGAAAGGAAATAAATGTGTTTTTTTCCCCAGGATTTTTAGTTACTACAATATTCTGTTTAACAAAATAGAGAATTGCATTGCATTTCATGCATAGGTCTCAAGTTAGGATACAATAAAACACATTTGTATTCAGGGTTTATTTGCAAAGAAATGAACTGTTTCAGACATCTTAAGCAGAAAGAAATTAGGTACTTTCAAAACTGTTGGAAGGAAGAGACTCCCGAAGAACTAGTCTGCTCATTCAGGGTGGGTAATGGGAAGTAACACAGCTTATGTGCATTTTCATTTTCTGATTCAGAAGGAACTCTAGAAGTTTTCAATGCCTTTGGGTTGCCTAGCACTGACACATGGTATGCATTCAGGGAATGCTGAATAAATGAATAAACCTACATGAAGGTCAAAATTCTGTTAATGGTGCTGATGTACTTGTTAAAAGAAGTTTCCTTTTTGACTCTCCCAAGGATCCATTGAAAGAATTTCGTATGAAAGCAAATGAATCAGATATTTATTTTTAAAGTAATTTCAAATAAATCGGACCAAAATTTGACTCTTTTTACAAAAGGACCGTGCATCTAACCTTGCAATCTTGTCAAGTGCATTCAGTGATAAGATGTGGCTTATATAATAGTACTTCATGTTAAAAATGGAATTCCTTGCTTTTTCCTTGGTGTCAAGGAAAAAGACTTTTAAATCATTGAATGCCGATGTCTGCTTGTTTAGGAAATGTGCGTGAACACATTTGATCTTTTTCAGGTTGGGTGGCTTCCTCAACATAGACAGAGAAATGGAGGCAAACACTTGGCTAATAACATTCTAACTCCCCTTAATGTTTTTGTTTACTCCAGCCTTGCATGACCAGCAGCAGGATAATTGTGTTAAATTTGGGTAAAACAGTTCTCATCACACAGACCCCCAGCAGGGAACAGGAAGTTAGTTTAACTAAACTGTATCTATTTCAGAATAGAAATACACACAATAAGATGAAAAGAGAGAGAATCTTTTTCACATTAAGAACCTGGCTGAGATAAGGAGCAAGAGGACTTGGCTGATGGATCAGTTAGTAGAAGGTGGATGTAGCAACTTAAAACTCCTTATTATTCAGGAATTTTGAGAGTCAGTTTTACCATCAGATGAAAAGTGTTCCTTTAGAAGCAGTATATACATGTGTGTGTGTGTGTATATGCATGTGTGTATATAACCAATAATTGAATACGATTTTTTAACATTTATTTTTGAAGTGGGTTTTTTGTAGCATCAGGAAAAATAATATTTCAAAGTCCATTTGGAGGAGCATAATCTCTATATACCCTAGAATGGCATCAGAAACAGTCATTATACTAGGGATCAAAGTGAAACTATATCAAATGATGCTCCCAGAGGGATTCTCAAAATAGTATAAAATGGGTATGGCTTCACATGCTTCCACCTCCTCCATATGTCCCAATCTTCTCCATCATTGAATTAAAAAAAATCTACTTGTAGATGAATCATTAAGTCCATAACGAGTTTTATTTTGTTTTCCTGCGCCGATAACATTTTGTTTTGCAAGTATCAGAGCCACTTAGTATTTCGGGCTTAGCTTTTCTTAGAATAAACTACATAGCTCATAAATATGAGCAACACTTTTGCCTGTTTGTTCCAATTTGTTTTCCTTTTTTGAATCAACGCAATTTCAATCTTTGTTGCATTTTTCAACCTGACAAGCTGGGCCAATCAGGTATCTCTAAAGGTACGGTTTTGATACCATGTTCTGATTGTGGGTTTGTAGTTAGCCTCTAATCAGACTCCAAACATAACTTCTGTATTAAACAATTTAAAAAATTGGAATCAGACACAATGCCTGCTGAACAGTTTCTAATAAAGGAATTTTAAATACTCTATGTCCCCCTCTTTCCCTATAACCAGGAATTCATGAGGGAAACTGACCAGTGTGTCTGCTTTTCTAGTCAACTTTGGGGCTTCTGTGTCACTCATCTTTGATAAAGAAAAGCAGCTATTATCCGTGTGCTATTTTCATTAGGAATACAGGGGGAACATCTTCATTAGAAACAGAGGGTGCGCTTGATGTGCTCTGTTGTGATAATGAGGGGAAGAGTGTGAACGGGAAGATAAGAGGAGCAAGTATTTAACTGGAAGCATTCCACCTGGCTTCTGCTTCATTTTATTTAATTGGATGAGGAACATTTTCTGCCTGTGAAAACAGCCAAATATCCCAGATTGGGAATCAAGAAGCCAGGGTTTGAGGATGTCGTCGATAGCAATACTTCATGTCCCTCTTTCTCTTCATCATTGGTGGCTTAGTAACCTCAAATTATACTAGCACACATAGACCATACTTAGAACATTCAGAAATTCCAAGAAAGATGCAGTTTGTTACTGTCTTGAACAAAATTGTGGACTAGGTAAATTCTATTTTCAAGGCTTTTCCAGGTTTTATCTGTGTATTTCTCTTTTACTTTCCAGCACCTCTAGGCTTTTTATTGGTATAATATAGATAAACTTAACTATCCTGTATCCCATCCCTTCAGATCTGTGCTAAGTAATGTTATAAATTAGTTGGGTTGTCAGATTTAGCAGATAAAAAAGATAGCTGTCCAATTGAATTTGAATATCAGACAAACAACAAATACATTTTTAGTTTTAAGTATGTCCAGTGCAAGATTTGGTTTAAAGACATAGTTTACCTGTGATTCAATTTTACTGGAGGATGTCCTGCATTTTATCTGACAATCCTATAAATTATTGGTGTGTAAATTTATTTCTCAAACACCTTAGAGTTCAGCAGAGGTGACTTTGGTGGGTGGGAGGATGTGGGAGGTGTCACAGGGATAAGAGAGGGCAGAGAGGATGAGGCTCTGGCTCTCCTTCCACTGGACTAGAGAAGAAGCTCTGCATCCATGTGATTTGTATTCTGGCATTAGGTATTTGATTTTATTTGATAAAGTGTATTGTTGTTTTCCAAAGAAGTCTGAAAACCACTGGTTGTTCTGGCTGTCTTCTGTTTGCTTCTCCATATCGACTGTCTTTCTCCATCCTGCTTTGAGCCTCTAGAGACTGACTACACATCAATGAGTTCTCTTGTCCTCTGGCTTCTGGAGAACTGGCAGGAGATTGAAGGCAGGGAGGAGAGTGAGGCTGAGGTATTTATCCTCTGACTCTTTCCCTGTGGAAAATTTAGGCATTTTTTTTGAATTTTTTTGTCAAAAAGGAATTCTTTTAGCTGTGTTTAATGGGGAACCCAACTAACTGTGGCTTATGCAAACAAAAATTTATTTTTCTGACATACTAAAAGTCTGGAAGTAGGCAGGTGCTGGCAGTGTTTCAGTGGCTCAATGATGTCAGGCTACTGTCTCTGAGATTGCGTTGATAATTCCCTCATGATTCCAAGATGGTTGCCAAAGTTCCAGGCATCAAGTTCCTGTTCAAGGCAGAAAGAAGTGAGGAATGGGCGAAAGCTGCAAAGTCTGACCCTTTATCAGGAAAGCCCAAAATTTCCTCAAAGATTCCCTGTAGACTTCATTTACATTCCATTGGCTAGATGTTTGTTTTATGACCCCCCTGGTTGTAAAGGTTGCTGAGAATGTAGATATTTATCCTTTTCAGCCTCTTTAAAGTGCAAGAGAGAAGGCAGTTGGGAATGATGTTGGCTTAATCAACTAACAAAAACAGGGGAATTTGGTTTTCACAAGGGAACTTCTAAGAATCCAGTGCTCCATCCAAAGGAATAGCTTTTTAATAGAATAACTTATTGATACTCTAACCAGCTTATGAAGAAGTGTGCAAGGTGAGAGTACCTTATCATGGACTCTTAATTTATACTAAGAATTTGAAAGGCAGAATAATCTCAGTGGATTAAGGCCCTGGTCAAATTGTATTGTAAATTCTTCCATACCCCCTTTACATTTCCACTTTTTTCTCCCTTTGTATATAGTTCCTGAAAATAGAGCCAAAATCAGGTTAAAAATAACATAAAACCATGGAAAAGAACATGGGCCTAGAAATTAAGTGACAACTTTTTTTTTGACATTGCCACAATGTAGCTGTGTTTTGAGGTAGTTTTGCTTTTCTGAACCTCTCTTCCTTATAAAAGCAATGCTATGTTGGGAAAACATATTATTGGTAACTTTATATTAGAAGCACCATTTTTCCAGTGGAATTTTACTGGGCCCTGAAATCCAAGAGCCTGGGAACCATGAACTTGATGGCATCCCTTGCCATTCAGGCTTGCAAAACCTTGCATTGTGTCTCCTCTCAGGAACCCCACAAAGTCTCACTCCTGTGACTTGGGTGTTAATGGGATGGAAAATACGTATGTGGGTAGAGAATTGTTTTAGATATTTCAGGCAGCTCTGCTACCTGTTTTGTTGGCAGAAAAGAAATCACCATTTCTAGCTCCTGCTGCATGTATTTTTGAGCATTTGCTCTTTGTATCTTTACTTTTCTTACCTTACAAAAATGTATTTAATACTGAAATAAAGCATAGCAGTATAAATGCATGCTTTGTTGTAATGAACAACTTGTGAGACTTTTCCCTGATTTTCATGGCAGTATTATTTCATAAGATCATGGCTTGGATGTTGTCTTACCTAGGCTAACTTTAAATAAGCTAGAAGATATATTTTTTCCCCATTGCTTTCTTTCCCCTGTATTCTTATTCATCCACTTACTGAGCACTAACTGAATGCTGAGTCCTGCCTGGAGGGCCTTGAAGACCTCATGAGGGCTATATGTGCATAATCAAATGATCTTTGGACACTGCCTTAGGGGAAAGATATGTACAAGGAGCAGAGTGGGGAGGCCCATTCCTTCTGCATAGGAAATGTCATAGAGAAGATGAAATGAAAATCTAGTGAATTTCCCATTCACTATGACCATTACTAGCAGTGAGCTAGAATTCTCCCATCACCCAAATGTCTTTGGCATCAGAGTTTGGGGTTAATATCATGAAAGTATGGGTCAGAGAGCTTGAGTTTGCAGCTGGATCTGCTGCTCTCCAGCTGTGCAGCTTCTAAGAACAGGTTGCTTAAGTTTAGTGTACTCATTTGTAAACCTGGGATTACATCTTTATCTCCTCCTTCCTTCCATTTTCATTTCTTCAACTGACGGCCTTCAGAAAACCTTGTATCACATGCATATAGCACAGGAGGAGCAAAAACAAACATCTAGCTAACCAGGCAAACGGGACATAGGTTTAAAAATATATAAATTACAATACAACCTATGAATGCTATTTAGAGGAATACCTGTTTTCACAAGATTACTGGAAGATAGCAAGGAAATCCTTGTGAAAGTATTTTTGAAAAGGCCCAAAGCAGGGGGTAAGGTAGCAGTGGTTCTAAGAGAGGAACCGCATCAAGGACGGAGTTGGAGGCCTGCAGACCAGGATGCCAATGTTCTCGAGACCCACTGATAGTGTGCAGGTACTTCAGGAAAGTCAGGTTCACCAGGAAGCCACTTCAATACTCACAGTAGGCTTCTAAAATTTTCAAATTTATGGGTAAGTTTAACTTGGCGTAGAGAAAAATTAGCTTTAGCACTTAGAAGGATTTATTTTGTTTATTAGCATCAAACCTGAACAAGTTGGAAGGATCTTCAGCAGTTATTTTCACATTTTCCCCTGGAAAGCTGTGTTCTTCTTTCAATTCAGAAAGATGTAGTGCAGCCATAGCTGTGTTTTCCCATATGCTAATCCATCTTTTTCTCCATGCTGACTTTAAATTGAACACATCTTTAAGCAAATACTGTGACTGGTGTCATGGAATTCTCTCCAAGAGCTGTTGCCATTCATAACTAAAGATAATCTGGTCTAGTGATGGTGGTATTTTATCCTGCAGACAGAAATGGGGCTGCATCACAGGCCATAAAAATTCTTGGGTTAAAGGTTTTAGGCAGAGTTGGCTTCATATTTCCATAAACAGGGGAAAGGAGAGTTTGAAAATAGACAAAGTACTAGTTCACTTCCTATCAGTGTGCTCCCTTCGAGGATTTCCCCTTTTCTGTCCTTGACACACCAAAGAACTTGCTGGAATGTATTGGGGATTATGGTGCTCACCTCTTTTTGGCCAACCAGTGATTTTATCTATCACTTATCTTTTTAGATTCTCAGCTCTCAGCCTCATTAGGAGGTCTGAGGAAATGGCTTGATGGGGAGGGAGTTAGAAAGCCTGGTGTAGAGTTTTGCTCTCTATCTCATTTTCTGTTTGAACCCAAGCAAAATTTTGAACTGTCCAAGCTTCATTTTCGTTAGTCATCACTAGACATAATCTTACATGTCATTCTCACTCACATGCTTTTTGTAAAGATCAAAATGAGATAATTTGTGGAGCAATACATTTGAAAAGTATATAAAACATTATACAAATCTTCACTTTATAAATAGAATGTTTAGTCATACTCCTTTCATGATTTTACCCAGTAATGCAGATGCACACATGGACATGCAGATGCTTGCCATTTCTACCTTGTCCCACCTGAGCATGAAATGGTAACAGGCATGAAGAACAGGCATGCCACGGGTGTGTTCATAATGCAGCAAGATTTCCTGAAGTTCTGGCTAGGAAACTGGCTTCTCTATTGATCCATCCATGTCCCCATCAGGAAGTAAAATTGGAAAAATGCTTGGTCTACTGTTCTACCATTATCCTAGATGACTGCTCTGTTTCATTTCCTGATTTTGTAGACTAGTCTAGCCAAATAAGACAGGAAGTTCAGAA
Source organism: Choloepus didactylus (assembly GCF_015220235.1). Lineage (NCBI taxonomy): Eukaryota > Metazoa > Chordata > Mammalia > Pilosa > Megalonychidae > Choloepus > Choloepus didactylus. Next base: position 24,710,224 of record NC_051322.1, on the reverse strand, counting down.
CTGCCAGTAGAGACATTAACCCTCTTTTTCCTGGGGCTCTTTGCATCACCTTCAGCCTTGATGGACCTAGGTAAATAAGCTTTGAAAACCCAAGCCTGATACAAGAAAATAGATGGCAGTACCTCCCCTTTCTAGCCCATGCACTATATACTGCTGTAAGAATGATCTTCCTAAATGTCCATCTGACCGGACATTCACTCACCTATAATCCTAATAGTTCCCCAAGGCCTTTGTGGTAAAGTGCAAACTCATGAGCTTGGCGTATGAAGCTCTTTATGTTCTGGGGTTACCACCTTTTTATTCTTGGAGCCTACTACTCCTCCATTTGCAACCTGGGCCTCAACCAGGCAGAGCCACCTGCTAAAATTAAAATAAACAGCTTCCAATTTCAGGCAGCAATACCTTAGGAATGCTTCCTTCTGCTTTGCATGCCCTTCCCCTAATGAAACTGCAATTTATCTTGGAGTCTCAGCACAAGTCACTTGTACTTTGAGAAACCTATCCTGACTCAAACTGATAAAAATGTTCCTCTTTCGTGCTTCCATAGCAATCTAGATATGACTTTTATTTAATATCTATTACTCTAGGCTCCAAATTTTAAAACTCTGATTGGATTACTTGATTAAACTTCTTGAAGGCAAGGGCCACAACTGTTTTGTATTTGTGTCTCACCTTAAGTGGTACGTAGGATGTTTCCTTTTGTTGATTGAATGATGAGTGAATAAAGGTAAACCTTCTGAATGGAGTGTTCATGCCTGATTTACAAGTCTTTCTGCCCATTTTTCTAATACATGGCTTTCCCACTTTTTCTTTGCTCCAACCAATAGTGATGTGCTCCTCACAGGCCTCAATAAATATTTTTAAAATAACATATGAATAAGTGTCTTTTGTAGCTATTGGTAACAATGAACAGTATCTTATTCAGCTGGTCTGTCTCCTTCCACATCCGCCAGCATTGGAAGTTCACTACCTTCCCTGCTTGCTGCCCCAAAGAGCTACATTTACTACTGGAGTGCCTAATGGTGCCTTTACCTGAAGGTCTGGGGAATGTGGCTCTGTTTTCAGCCATGACATTGGCTCAGGTCCTGGGCTTAAGCAATTTTCTTAAAGATGTTATGAAGATGAATGAGGTAATGTCTGTGAAGCGCCCTGGAAGAAAAGTACTATTCTAAAAACTGTTATGATAACACTGTTTTCATCTGTGTTACCCATCAGTCTATACTCATCCAAGCAAGATGGGAAAGTAGGAGAGTTGCTGGGACAGCTGAAATTGAGGAGCCCGTGGTTCTGTTCTGAGCATCGCTGATTACTGAACCTGTGCCATGGATGCTCCCTGTTTCCATCTCTATAGTCTACAAAAGGTTGCAATAACAGGTCACTTCTTTGGTACAAAGAATCAAAAGTGAGTGTGGAAAGTTAATGAATTTGTTTTTGTAAAGGGGATGGGTCCTTGGATAAAAAGGTTTGTAAAGCCACAAGATATTATTTCAATCCCAGGTTACATTTCTCTTTCTTTCTTTTGAAAGGATATTCAATGAGTTTATCACTTACCCAGGATTTTTTTTTTAATCGTCCTTAACTCATTCTTTCTATGTACATCTACTGAACTGCTTTGTTTCCCTCCAGAGAGGTTACTGTTTGAAATTTCTTACTGTCATTTTTTTCTGTTTGTTTGCTTATAAACCAATAATCCAACAGCCTTTGGACAATAGTCAGTCTTAATTTTTTTTTAACGAGGCATTATTTTTATAAGCCACAGTCCTTTTGAAACATGTTTATTTATTAATTCATAAATGGTTCCCACCACACATTGCACCTATGTGACATACTAGTTAGAAAATAAAACAATGAGAAATGAATAGGCTGTTTGTACCTTTGATTTCAATAAAGCTCCAAGTAAGCATAGTGTGTAGTGTTTGAGAATTGGATTATCTATCACAACTTAGAAGAACATGGTGGATTGAGAACCATCTATATTATCTAGGAATATTTTAGAATTTTATTGGCTAAATATTGAGTTTATATAGTTAATTTTTAAATAAATAATATTAAATCACATACAATGAATAGTATCTGTAAATAGTATATAATTCTTTGTACCAAATTTTTTCCTTGTAAGTGAAGCATTCAAAAGGCAAGTTCTGGCCACATAACAGCAAGCATATTTACTAATTCTGAATTTTCAGGATTTTAACAATCAGAAATAGTTGAGTACTTATTTTGTGCCTGGCACTGTAGGATTAGCCTACACAGTACAAATTTGCCAGATAATTTCTGCATCTAGATTTCAGTGTTTTGATGGAAAGATGAGGACAATAAAGACAGCTATTTGGATCATGCTGACAATGAGCTGTACCTATCAACTTGTAAGACAATGAAAGGATTAATTTGTCTGAAATCACCTAATTAAATGTCTTCATTGATCAAAGGTAAATGCCACTTCATCCCTGTAGTCACAGACTTGTTCTGAACTCACAAGAAAAATATTGCTATTTTTAAAAGATAAAATTAGATATCTAACTCTGAATATAATCAATGTACTACTGATTATCTCACCTGAACCCATCATTTTATAGAAGAGAAAACTGAAATACTGAAATATTGGTATATATAGTATAATAGAATAGGATACTTAGGCCCTAGTTCTAGTACTAACTAGTCATGTGACCAGTAATACCAATAATAAGTTTCAGATTGGAAATAGCCAGCCAATAGCTCATACTCATGAGACGCCTGTGTTATGCAATGGGGAGACAGAGACCAGGCACTGGATTAAGAGCAGATAACCTGGTTCCATCACGAAATAATCATTTGTTCTTAGGGATGTTACCCATCTCTTTGGTTTTCTCTCTTTCAAATTCAGGAATTTTACAGGTTAATCTCTGCCTTACTTCTTAGCTCTGGGATTCTCTGATTTTATGAATGAAATTGAGCCAGAAAATTGATGTCACATGAGGTCTCATCCATTTACTACTAGTACATTTTTTTAAAATGCAATAGTAGCAAAGCCTGATACAAGCCAAGTATTTAATGTCCCTTGAGCTGAGTTCTCCTTCCCAGAAGCACACAGTAACTTGTAATTTGTAATTTGGTTATAAGCATATTATCAGAAATCACACTCATGATTTGCAGGAGTTTCCACAAGTACTAACAAATATCCAGTAACTGCTAGGTCCAAGAAACTATGCTGGGTACTTGCTGGATAATGGTTTTATCCAATGGTTATTACATCTACCAAATTTGAGCATATACAAGGACATTAATAGCATTTTTATGCTCATTCCATCTTGGATGTTCTCATATCATCAAGCCATTGTATTTTAAACCTATAGACAGGACTTTCATGGCCTCCCACTACACATCATTCATTTTACAGTGGAAGAAACTGAAGTCTTTTATCTGAAAACTCTTTACTCCTAACACAATGTATATAATATGGATAATATATAAAGAGATGTATTTTACAGTGACAGTATTTAAAAAGGGAGATAAACTGTTTTCTCCCTGGTCCATGCAACTATAGTTCATCTTTGATACAGGTCTTTGTATTTTGTGTCTTCTTTCAGATGGTCTTTTATCTCCCTGCAGGTGCCAATATGATGAAAGTCATGGCTGACAGAGGAAAGTATGTAGAGGTTACTAATCTGTTTTGCTAAAAGAAAAACAAAGAAAATTGTTTTCTGGAGGTATCATTAAATATCTTCCTTAAAATCAATAACATTAAAAAATGTTGGTGGTCTTAGTTAGCTGAAAAAAGTTCTCTGTTTAGAATATTTAATTAGGCATGAATTACTTGCAGCATTCTGGCTAGTGTAATGGGGTCACTGAGGTGCTCACACCACTTTCTTATGTGCAGAAAAAATACTTTCTGCCATAAATTTTCTCCTTAAGAACCCAACCCCACTGGTGTCTCAGGAAACTTGCACTTAGCAATCAGAGTCTTCTGTTTTAACACCTCCTTTTAGGCCATTCAAAATTCAACTCCTCTGTTAAAATAGTCTCTAAAATTGATCTCTCTCTGGGAAAGTGGCCAGACTTTCAGAGATGTACCCCATTCATTCATCTTTTCTCCGAGATAGCATTGGTAGAGAGATATGAGGGTTTTATCTAGACTCAGGGTAAGGGAGAGGCAGACCATTTCGATTCCTTGTTTTGGCATGGCTGGCCTGTTGACCACTAAGCCGTTTTGAGTTGGCTGCTTGGGCACTGAGTAGGCATCTGAATCTGGAGACAGTCATCTCAATCATTTGCATCTGGTCTCTGCACACACAGCAGCCTCTGGAATCTGATGCCAAGCATCTCCAGGTCCTCTAGCATTCACCGCACCTCTGTGATCCTCTATTGCAGCAAAGGAGCTTCTGTTTTTCACACAATCTTCTTCAGGGACATTTATCCAAGCCTGCTGTTATCATCACCTCCATGTTTAATGAAATGCCAGCCCAAAGCTGTAATGCTTCCTGAAGCCTACAAACAGTATCCACCATCCCTGATGTTTTCAGGCTCCTTAACTAGCTTGATGTTTCTATAGCCATTTATGTATCTCAAGGCTTGCCCGTGTGTGATATGAGGCATCATTTCTTTTACTTCTTCTTTCCGGCATCTGACTTTTATTTGGCTTCTTAACCCATAGCCAACTCCCTCTGAGTTTATTCTCATGGCTGAACCCTAACTGTCAACTAGCATGCAGGGAGAGAAACAAGCCCCCAACCAAGGAACACCAATTACAGGGCACTTCCAAACCAGTATGCCTGCTTCTTCCTTTCATAGAACGATATAAAGCCTCCTCTTCCTTCCTTCTCATTTCCCCACTCTCTCCAGTAAATTTCCTCTCCCTTTCTTCCTCTTTTCCACTCTTCTTTTCCCTCCTCTTTCTCCCCTTCCTCCTTCCTCCTTCTTCCTATCTCTCTTTTTCTGCTCAGAGTATTTGTGCAAATCTCAGTTGAATCTCTATGTCTCTACCTTTTAAGTAGGGAAAGCAAAACTTCAGTCCATTTTTATTGCTCTGGAATCACAGGTATAATTTGTTAGTAGTTATAGATGATCTTGAAAGGCTTGGAAAAATTAACCATACAAGCGTTATTAATGTTGCTGAAAGTATCTGACTTTGAAAAAGCTGAGGGCCAGCAGATGATCATAATATAAAGAATGCACCTAGAAGATGGATGAGGTGTCTTCTGACCTGGAATTCTAAGACCAAGGGGGAGAAGAAGAACTAAGTACATATGCAAAATTATTCTTTGGGGAATGTAAAAAAATAAATTTATGTTCTGCATTGGAAAACAAAAGTTTATCAGTCAGTTCATGAGCTCTTCTCTCAAATATATCTTAAAAATTTTTATCAATGCAAAACAGATACATAGAAATATGCCCCCAAATCTATAGCATAATTAATTTTCTCAAGTTGAATATATCCATATAACCAGCATCCAAATCAAGAAATCATTACTAGTACCTCAGAGTCCACTGCCTAACCACTTCCAAGCATTATTGCCCAAAGGTATCCGTTACCCTGATTTCTAACATATAATATTAGCTTTGTCTGTTTTTGAACTTGATATGACTAGAACCATTCAACATGTACTCTTTTGTGCCTGTCTTTTGCACAACATCTTGTTTGTGGGTAGCACTTGCAGTGAGTAGCTGTAGCTCATCCATTCTCATTGCTGTATAGTTTGAGTTGTTCTGGTTTTGGGTTCTTACGAATAGTGCTGCTATAAACGTTCTTGTGTTAATCTTTTGGTGAGCACATATACTTATTTCCAAGTATACTTATATGTGTTTGGAGTCAAAGGAGAAGTCTGTGCTAGGAATATAAAATTGTGATACCATATTGGAAGAGAAGAGATAGGAAAGGAGATAGTGCAAAGGATTTAGGTCTGAGCCATGACAAAATTTGAAAGTTAAGTCTTTGAGAAAACAGTTACCAGTAGATACAATTCCTTATTGTATTTAAAGTAACAGAAGGACAGTGGTTTTCAAAGGCCCTGTGAAGTCTTCTCTTACTTTCTGTTCTCTCCAGTGACTCACCTCCAGTTTCCCCTCTTAGGAACTGTCTGATTTCACCTTTCTTCATCTCGGACGTTTGCTCCCAAAGAACTGCCTCTTTGCCCAGTCATCTCGTCAGGCACTGTTACTCAGTGTCTATCAAGGAGGCAAAAAACCCACTTTTTTTTATTAGAAATGTTGGGAGTTTACAGAACAATCATGCATAAAATGCAGGATTCCCATATAACACTCTATTATTAACAACTTGCATTGACGTGGAACATTTGCTATAATTGTACTATTAACTATAGTCCATGTTTTAACTTCGGGTTAACTGTCTATATTGTACGTTCCATGGATTTTTTTAAAAAAATTCTTATTCTAGTACCATAAATACAACCCAAAATGTCCCCTTTTAACTACATTCAAATATATAATTCAGTGCTGTTAATTACATTCACAATGTTGTGCTACCATCACCATCATCCGTTATCAAAACTTTTCCAATGTCCCAAATAGAAACTGTACATTTAAAGCCTTAACTCCCTATTCCCCATGCCCACCCCATCCCCTAGTAACCCATATTCTAGATTCTGACTTTATGAGTTTGTTGTTCTAATTATTTTATATCAGTGAGATCATACAATTTTGTCCTTTCGTGTCTGGCTTATTTTTACACAGCATGTCTTCAAGGTTCATCCATGTTGTCATCTACATCAGAACTTCATTCCTTTTTACAGCTGAATAATATACCATTGTGTGTATATACCACATTTTGTTTATCCATTCATCAGTTGATGGACACTTGGCCTGCTCCCATCTTTTGACAATTGTGAATAATGTCATGAATCCCTGCTTTTAATTCTTTGGGGTTTAAACAGAGAAATGGGATTGCTGGATCATATGGAATTCTATACTTAACTTTCTGCGGAACTGTCAAACTGTCTTCCACAGCAGCTGCATCAGTTTATGTTTCCACCAGCAATGAATAAGTGTCCCTATTTCTCCACATCCTCTTCAACAATTGTAATTTTCCATTATTTTAACAGTAGACATTCTAGTGGGTATGAAATGGTATTTCACTATGGTTTTGATTTGTATTTCCCTAATGTCTAATGATCTGCAACATCTTTCCATGTGCCTTTTGTCCATTTGTATGCCTTCTTTGGGGAATGTCTATTTAATGCTTTTGCTCATTTATAAATTGTTTGTCTTTTTGTTGTTGAGTTGAAGGATTTTTTAATATATTCTGGATATTAAACCCTTACTGGATATGTGGTTTCCAAATATTTTGTCCCATTGTGTAGGTTGTCGATCTACTTTCATGATAAAATCCTTTGACACACAAAAGTTTTTAATTTTGATGAGTTCCCATTTATTTTTCCTTTTGTTGCTTGTGCTTTGGGTGCAAAATCTAAGGGACCATTGCCTAACACAAGGTCCCAAAGATGTTTCCCTACATTTTCTTCTAGGAGTTTTAGAGTTCTGAGTCTTATATTTAGGTCTTTGATCCATTTTGAGTTGATTTTTGTATGTCATGAGGTAGGAGTCCACCCTCATTCTTTTGCATACAGATATCCAGTTTTCCCAACACCATTTGTTGAAGAGACTAGTCTTTTCCAATTGAGTGTCTTTGCCCCCTTGTCAAAAATCAGTTGGCCATAAATATGAGGGCTGATTTCTGAGCTCTCAGGTCCAGAGCCTGTATGTCTGTCCTTGTGCCAGGAACATGCTGAGTTTTTGTTTGTTTGTTTGTTTTGTTTTGTTTTAAATGCAATTTTATTGAGATATAATCACATAACATACAATCATTCAAAGTGTACCATCAGTTGTTCACAGTATCATAATACGGTTGTGCATTCATCACCACAATTAAACTTTGAAATATTTTCATTATTCCAAAAAATAAAATGAAGATTAAAATAAAAAAGAACAGCCAAAACATCCCACTCCCCTCCTCCCTCTCATTATTCATTTACTTTTTCTAAATTATAATTTAATTGAGATATCTTCACACATCCTACAGGCATCCATGATGTACAGTTATTCACAGCACCATCATATATTTGTGCATTCATCACCACAATCAATTTTTGAACCTTTTCCTTACTCCAAAATAAAAATAAAAGTAAAAAAGAACACCTTAATCTTTCCATTCCCTCCATCCCACCATATTCTTCATCTAATTGTCTCCATTTTTCCACTCATCAGTCCATACACTGGATAAAGGGAGTCTGAGCCACAAGGTTTTCACCATCACACAATCACACTGGGCAAGCTACATAATCATACAATCGTCTTCAGGAATCAAGGTCACTGGGTTGCAGTTCAACAGCTTTAGGTATTTCCCTCTAGCCATTCCAATACACTAAAAGCTAAAAAGTGGAATCTATATAGCTCATAAGAATACCCTCCAGAGTGACCTTGACTCCATTTGAAATCTCTTATTTTGTTTCCTCTCTCTTTCCCCTTTTGGTCAAGAAGCTCTTCTGAATCCCACAGTGCTGGGTCCAGGCTCATTCCCAGGACTCCTTTCTTGTGTTGCCAAGGGGATTTACACTCCTGGGTGTCATGTCCCACGTAATGGGGAGGGTAGTGAGTTCACCTGCCAAGTGGGCTTACAGAGAGAGGAGGCCACATCTGAGCAACAAAAAGCCTCTCTGGGGGGGACTCCTAGGCTCAATTATAAGTAGGCTTAGCCTCTTCCTTGCAGCAATTAGCCTCACAAGGGAAATTCCCCAGATCGAGGGCTCAGCCCACTAAAATGGCAGTCCTCAATGTTTGCGGTAAAATCAGCAATAACCCAGGTGGGGAAGTCCAACATTTCCATATTTCTCCCAAGTTCCTTGGGGGGGGGGGCGCAAATACACTTCTACTCTCTGCCCATATCACTCTGGGATGTATGAGGATTTCACCCCAGCCTGTACACCTCCCATTCACAGCTCCATGCACCTATGGTGAGGCATATGCTGTTTTGATTACTTTGGCTTTGTAATAACTTTTTAAGATAGGGAAATGTGAGCTTGTAACTAGCTGGTGATATGACAGAGATTTTCTTAAATACCAGCCCTCCTATCAGGCAAGGCCACCCAAGGCAGATGCAAAGAGCAGGATCCACTCCACCTGTCTTTTCTGGGCTTGCGTCTTATTGTGGGCTTGTGCTTGCCAGCGGCTTAGGATTTCCCGTTTACAGGCGTTTCAATGTCCCCTCTACATCCCAGGAGACAGACCTCCCTCTCCCTTATGTTCCCCTTAAAGCAAGTAAGCTTTTGTCCCAGACCATCTGCCTCAATTGTTTCTTACACTCCTTTTGTTGTCTCCAGCTGCTTTTGCCTGGAGGGCAAATTTTGGGAGTCGTGGGGCACTGCTGGAGAGGAGTTTCCCAAGTCATTAGCTTCCAGTGAGAAGACTGCTCCCCAACGCTGCACTTTCTTGACCTGTCCGGCAAATGCAGCCCTTTATCTATCTTACACAGCTTTGAGGAAGCCTAGCATCTTTAAGTCTCCTTCTCCGCTGAGGTGGGTTGGAACAATAGCTGCCCTTAAAGCTGGCCGCCAGCAATCTGAAGTTGCTAATCAAAAGCTGTGATCAGTGATTGGCCTGTGCCCACCGCCCGGATCTTGGGGCAGCGGATTTTTATGTCCCTTTCTGGCACCAGCAAGACATGCCAAGGGCGGGAGCCCCCTGCAGCCTGCCACAAGAGTGGAGGATGAGCACCAGTAACTACTATACACAGAGAGCAATTTATTGGTGTTTACTATAATTTGCCAGTCGCTTCCTCCTGCTTTTACCTGGACGCTCTACAGTGTTCTACTGGACTCTGGAGTTTTGAAATAGTTGATTCAGATGGTTCCTGCCTGTGTAATTGTTGTTCTTGTGAAGGGACTGATTCCTGGAACTTTCTACTCGGCCATCTTCCCACAATCCCCTGTGATCATCTTCCCACAATCCCCTGTAATCATCTTCCCACAATCCTCTGTGATCATGTGCCTTTTCCGGTCAAAGGTATCTTGAAGCTCTTGCAGCAGAAAGGGCCTGGTGCCTTTTTTCCTGGCTGAGGCACAAGAGCATGCCCTGCAGGTGGAAGCCCTTGCCGTAGAGGTCACAACTGTGAATCATGTTTTCATAGGTGAACTTGATTTTTGACCTGGCGGCACGGTGCTGTTTTGCTGCCAGTTGTCCACCAGGGCCCTCAGCGCCATGGAGCTTCCCCGGGCTTTGGGCTCCGAGACAAGCTGCTATCGGCACCTTCCAGCTTCCGGGCGAGGCTGCTGCCTCCCTGCTGCTGCTCCTGCGACATTACGACAATCCTCAAAGGCTCCTGGAGCAGGTGACCCAGGCACAATGAGGAGGGAGGGACTGTGCCACAAAGAACACTTCTGAAACTAATCTCTGCTCGTCAGCAATGGCAGAAAACCAGCCACAGGAGTGGTTCTCAGGTAACACTGGAGCATTTTATATATATATATATATATGCTTTCTGAGTTACATTTAAGTTAAATATATATTTTTTTGTTGTTGTTTACCCAGGTAATCAATGCTGGTTATAAAAATTCAAAATTACAAAAATAGGTAATGTACAAAATAGGTTCTATGTAATTTCCACTGTACTCTTATAACCACCGATGTGTATCATATCAGACTATTTTCTACCTGGATTTCTACTTTTTGTTTTTACTGTTTTCAGCAAAATTGTTATATGCTGCATACATACTGTCCTGTAACTTATTTTATTCACTTACTGTAACTGGAATATCTTGTCCATGTATATCTTTAGTGATCACGTAAGAATCATGCTTGATATGCTGATCTTTAACATCTAATTCTACATGGTGATTCTAATGGTAAAAATTTTGGAATAAACAGGAAGGGAGAATAGCAACAAGTTAGGCCATGAAATAGAAATTCTGGGGCCTGGTAGGCTATCTATCCGTTATCCTTATGCCAAGCTGGATGTAAGATATTAAGCACTATGGCCTTTTCCTTACCAAGTGTTGTTTGGTGCACAGAAAATTCATAGACTTTTAAAAAATCTTCACTAAATAAGAAGTTTTGCATATTATCTTCTCTACTTTGCTCCTTGAATTAATAAAGTTGGTTCACTTTCCTTGTTTTGGTCTGCCACCTTTGGAGGTTACCATTACTTTTACCTATGGTGGAATGTTTCTTTGTCTATTTTGGTTGTCAGATCCGTTCACAGAATCAAACTAGAGATTAGTGTGTAGGTTCCGGAGTTAGAAGATCTAGGGTTGAATCACAGGTCCAGTGTATCTTAGTTGTATGACCCTGGACAAATGACTTAATATCTTTGTGCCTCTGTTTCCTGGCCATGTAAAATAGACACAGTACATAACAATGTTTACTCTAGAAGGTGGTTTTAGGGAAAGGGCTAAAAAATGAAGGCTATTCTTGTCTGTTGTTAAATTTTCATAGTGATATTTATCTAATTTTCAAATTTTTCCGCTGGTCAGGAAGAATGCCCTGTTAGCAGCATAGAATATATTGCACATGAGGGAGAACACCACACTGCTAAGGATTTCAGGCTCTGAAATAAGATTGCCCAGATAATTCTTGATTTGCTGCCTCCTCTCTTAGTGATCTTGAGAAAATTACTTGTTCAACTTGTGCTTCTATTTTCCCCCCTGTAAAATGGGATAATAGTTCTTAAATCAGAAGAGTATTGAGAGAATGGAAGTATACAATCACATACATTATTTAGAACTTAACTGTCAGTACAGAAGCCACTAGCCACAATGCCTACTGATAACTAGAAATGGGGCTAGTCCATACTGAGATCTGCTGTAAGTGTAAAACACACCCCAGGTTTTGAAGATTTAGTAGGAAAAAAGTATGCAAAAACCTCATTAATAATTTTTATTAATTACATGCTGAAAAGATAATATGCTGGATACATTGTGTTAAATAAAATACAGTATTAAAATTAATTTCCTTATTCAATTTTTCTAAAATGTGGCTACTAATAGATTTTTTTCAAGTGCAATTTTATTGAGATATAGTCACATACCATGCAGTCATCCAAAGTGTACAATCGGTTGTACAATATCATCACATAGTTGTGCATTCATCACAACAATCAATTTTTTGAACATTTTCATTACTCCAAAAAATAAAAATAAGAATAAAAATAAAAATGAAAGTAAAAAAGAACACCCAAAACATCTCATACTCCTTCTTCCTTTTTTCTACTCATTTGTCCATACACTGGATAAAGGGAGTGTGAACCACAAGGTTTCACAATCCCACAGTCACACAGTATAAGCTATATAGTTATACAGTCGTCTTCAAGAATCAGTGATACTAGAATGCAGTGCAGCAGTTTCAGGTATTTCCTTATAGTTACTCTAGTACACTAAAAACTGAAAAGGGATATCTATATAATGCATAAGAATAACCTCCAGAATGTCCTCTTGACTCCATTTAAAGTCTCTCAGCCACTGAAACTTTATTTTGTTTAATTTCTCTTCCCACTTTTGGTCGGGAAGGCTTTCCAACGATGCTGGGTCCAGGCTTATCCCTGGGAGTCATGTCCCATGTTGCCAGGGAGATTTACACCCCTGGGAGTCATGTCCCACTTAGAGGGGAGGGCAGTGAGTTTACCTGCTGAGTGGGCTTAGAGAGAGATGGGCCACATCTGAGCAACAAAAGAAGATCTTGGGGTGACTCTTAGGCACCATTATAAGTAGGTTTAGCCTCTCCTTTGCAGTGACAAGCTTCATAAGGGCAAGCCCCAAGATCGAGGAATTGGCCTACTACCATGGTAGTTTCCAATGCTTGTGAGAATATCAGAAATTTCCCGGGTGGAGAAGTTTAATGTTTCCACATTTTCCCCCTGGTCCTCAAGGGGGCCCTGCAGATACTCCTTACTCTCTGCTCTCTGCCCAAATTACTCTGGGATGTATCAGGGTTTCATGCTAACCTGTATAAACCAACCAAATCTCACCCCTTATTCAAGGTTCCATGTAATTATGGTGGTTGAATAAATTGATCATGTAAGTTAAATTATATAGTGTACTACAGAAAGTATAGATTTTGCAAATAAACATCTCTTCCTTTGGTGTCACACAAAACTTGAGGCTTTAAAACACAGTCAATATCATCCTTTACACTTTTGTCTGGTTTACCTTAGTTCTAATCAAGCCCATTTCATTCGTATCCCTAAATAAAGTCTGATCTTTTTCAGCTTCTTTAACATTTGCTGAATGGGGTAATGCTGACATTCATAGCTGCTGAACTCTGGCTCTGAGTCTCAGGTATCACGCAGATGCCCGAAGTTACAGGGACCAAACAGGTTATACACTAACAGCTCAGCATCTTAGAATTTAGATCACTACAACTCATGAGAAGATGTGACTGCTGTAAGAGCTTACAATCTAGGAACTTTTACCATAAGCCTTCCCCTGGTGACCTATGCTCTCAGATTCGATTCTCAGAATTTGCACATTATAGTTAATCTGTATTACTGAGGTGTTATAATGTTTGTCTTTTTGATTTTGACTTATTTCAGTCGACATACTGTCCTCAGGGTCCATTCACTTAGGTATATACCTCACAACTTCATTTCTCCTTGACACTGCTTGGTATTCCATTGTATGTATACACCACAGTTCACCATTCTATTTATCAGTGTACCCCTAGGTCACTTCCATCCATTGCAAATTGTGAATATGGCTGCCATAAACACCAGTGTGCAATGTCCACTCATGTCCTTGCTTTCAGTTCTTCCAAGTATATACCCAATAACAGGGTTACAGTGCTATATGGCAACTCCATAATTAGCTTCCTTTGGGACCACCACACTGCCCTCCAGATGGGCTGTACCATTCTACTTCCCTACTAAAAGGGAATAGGTACATCCCTCTCTCCACATTTTCTCCAGCACTTGTATCCCTCTGTTTATTTTTTTAACAGTTTTGTTCACACGCTATAGATCTACCCTCAGTAAACAATCAATGATTCACAGTATAATCACATAGTTATGCATTCAACACCACAATCTATATGAGGACATTTCCATTCTTCATCAAAGAAAGAGGAAAAGGAGAAAAAAAATGAAGAATAAAAATACAGAAGCTAGAAGAAAAATAGAAATAAAATACAATGGAAAGGTCAGACAACATCACCATCACCAAGAATCCCATATCATTCCCTTATGTCCCCCTCTTATAGACAATTTAGCTTTGATACATTACCTTTGTTACAATTAATGGAAGCATCTTACAATGTTACCATTAACTGTAGATATAGTTTGCATTAATTGCATTTTTCCCCTATACCATCCAATTTTCAACACCTTGCAATATTGACATTCATTTGTTTCCCCTCATTTAAAAACATTCTTATATTTGTACATTTAATCACCATTATTGACCACTCTAGTTTTCACTAAGTTATACAGTCCCAGTCTTTATCTTCTGTCTTTCCTTCTGGTGTCCTACATGCCCTTAACCTTCCTTTTTGAACTGTACTCACACGCATCTTTGTTCAGAGTACCTACAATATTGTGTTACCGTAATACATTATTACGCTATCCATTCCATTTCTGGGATCTACAAAATCAATCCTGTTGAACCCTCTGAACTCCCTCAGCATCAAATGCCTGATCTCTAGCCTCTTTCTATCTCCTCCTAACCTGTATTCTCAACTCTCAAGCTTAGCTCATCAGTGTTAGTCCATATCAGTGAGACCATCCAGTATTTGTCCTTTTGGTTCTGCTGATTTCAGTTAACATAATGTCTACTGTCTTCCATTTTGTCTTTTTGTTTTTATTTGTCATTTCTTTTTTTATTTTTATTTTTTCCTCTCTCTCTCTTTTTACCCTTACTGATCGTCTTCATTTCTACACTCTTCTCCAAACCTCTCTTTCCTGTCTTTTTCTAAATGCCTGTAGTGCTCCCTTTAGTATTTCTTGTAGAGCAGGTATCTTGTTCAGAAACTCTCTCAGTGTCTGTTTGTCTGAAAATATTTTAAACTCTCCCTCATTTTTGAAGGATAGTGTGCCTGGATAGAATTCTTGGTTGACAGTTTTTCTCTTTCAGTATCTTAAATATATCATGCCACTGCCTTCTCACCTCCATGGTTTCTACTGAGAAATCTAGACATAGTCTTATCTAGCTTCCTTTGTATTTGATGGATCGCTTTTCTCTTGCTGCTTTCAGAATTCTCTCTTTGTCTTTGACATTTGATAATTTGATTATTAAGTGTCTTGGAGTCAGTCTACTCAGATCTATTCTTTTTTGGGTATGCTACTCTTCTTGGATCTGTAATTTTATGTCTTTCATAAGAGATGGGAAATTTTCAGTGATTATTTCCTCCATTATTGTTTCTGCCCTTTTTCCCTTCTCTTCTCCTTCTGGGACACCCATGACATGTATATTTGTGTGTTTCATGTTGTCATTCAGTTTCCTGAGACCCTGCTCATATTTTTCCATTCTTTTCCCTATCTGTTCTTTTGTGTGTGTGTAGGATTTCAGATATCCTGCTCTCCAGTTCATGAATCTTTTCTTCTGCCTCTTGAAGTCTGCTGTTGTGTGTCTCCATTGTGGTTTTCATCTCTTCTAGTGTGCCTTTCATTCCCATAAATTCTGCAAATTGTTTTTTTTTCAAACTTTTGAGTTTTTCCTTATGTTTGCCCAATGTCTTCATTATATCCTTCACCTCTTTTGCCATATCTTCCCTCAACTCATTGATTTGATTTTTGAATTGATTTAGGAGATTTGTTTGATTAATGATCAGCTGTTTCAATTCCTGTATCTCAGTTGAAGTGCAAGTTTCTTCTGTTGACTGGGCCATATCTTCTCTCTTCCTAATGTAATCTGTAATTTTCTGTTTTCTGGGCATCTGGTTTCCTTGATTGCCCCAATCAGATTTTCTCAGACCAGACGGGCCTAGGTGTCAGGAAGAGCCTATATTCAGTATCAGGTTTCCCTGAGGATGAGACCCAGCAGATTGTCAGACTTTCCTGTGAGACCTCTAGACTCTCTGCTTTTCCTATCCTGCCCAGCAGGTGGCACTTGTGAGCCCACAGCTCCCCACCAGCATAAAGAGGTGCGGTGTATTTAATTCTCACTGGGACCCTGTCCCAGTCAGGGATCGAGGATATCAGAAGCCAAGCTTAAGCTGTTTCTGTCCACCCCCCCCATCCCCCACCCCCAGGCCCTGGGGTCTGAGTTCTCTGAGGGAGGGCAGTCACTTGAACTGGGCCATGCCCCCACTTTCCTTAGGAAAGATAGGCCCTTTAGGGAAATGTCTTCTACACTTGAGGTTTTCCTTTGACTCTTTATCTTAACCCCACCTTTGGCCTGGGTCAGTGCCGAGGACTGTAAATGCCTGAGGCTTTCTCTAATAAACTATTTAGAATGAGAGAGCTAAAAGAATGGAAAAAAAGCCCTCCAGTTCACCAGGGAGGACTGCAGTTGGTACCTGGTTCTGTGTGCCCTTTTTTTTTGGGACACAGCCCTTTTCCAGTATGCTGAACTCAGCCAACTTCAAAACCCTCTGTTTTAATTTATTTATGTATTATTTTTTCCATCAGCCCCACCTCCTCTTTGCCAGGATAAACCTCTGGGTTCCTTTCCTGCTTGCTCTGGGTTTATCTGTGCTTATAGCATGTATTCAGTGTGCAAATTTGTTAATTAAAACCACAGCTGGGGTTTGTTAGAGCTACATTCCCTTTCTCCCGGTAGGGACTGCTTCTTTTTCCCACAGAGAAGTTTTGCAACTTCCCCTGCTTTGTTGGTAGGGGAGGGGCACCAGCTCTGCAGTTTGGGGAGCTTTGCTTACAATTTTATGCTGCGATCTCAGCCATTCCACCCATTCCTGACTGGTGTATGATGTTGTTCAGTCATGGATGGCCCCCATCAGTTGTTCCAGACTATTTTTCTAGTTGTTCCTGGCTATTTACTAGCTATTCTAGGGGACTAACTAAATTCCACACCTCCCTATGCCACCATCTTGCCCTGCTGCTACTAATAGATTTTTAATTCCTTATGTTGTCCCTGTTTGTGGCTTGCATTATATTACTATTGGACAGTGCTTATCTAGCATATAGCAAACGTTAAAAAAATGGTCAGCTATTATTTTTGGGCACCTCTCCCTTTCAGGTAAACAAAAAAATACTGGTTTTACGTACTTATTTATGGCTCACATATCACT
This sequence comes from Choloepus didactylus, assembly GCF_015220235.1. NCBI lineage: Eukaryota > Metazoa > Chordata > Mammalia > Pilosa > Megalonychidae > Choloepus > Choloepus didactylus. The sequence goes on along the minus strand of NC_051322.1, from coordinate 24,693,067 downwards.
CTGATGACATAAGGAAAATCATCATGATATCGTCCACTGTATTGGAGGTGAGCGTCCTATTCGGTTTGAGGGGAAGAATTGTCCTGAATTTTCTCACTGATAGGAATGGTTTTTCTGTGATCAAATCAAGGTTTCTCTCCAACAGTGGACTGAGTAATGACTGCAAACTAATTACAGCATGCATACTGCACTTTGCTTTGCAGTAACAGCTTTCCACCAGCTGTTTCCTTTAGCAATTGTTCATTTCAAGTAGGTATCAGTGCTGCTGGATGTGTGGGATGCCAGAAAGCAATTTCAGTTCTTTGCTAAAATTTCAAATCTATATTTTTTATATATTTTTTTTCATAAGGGCTTTTCAAAATCTACATAGCTCTAAGGCACATTTCACAGCACCCTTTATGTTCCCTTTCTCAGAAAAAAATCCTTTGAAAATTATACACAGAAAGATAGAAAATCTCAAGTTTAATTAAGCTTTAGCAAAAATATCCTTTAACCATTACATTTGTTTCTGGTTTTATTCCCTCATAGCCTGCAACTCTTCTGAAGTACGCTTTCAACTAGAAATTCAATAAAGCCATTTAGAGTAGTTGTTACTGTAGATTAAATAACTGTTCCCATCTGGTTCATGAAATACGGAATCTGTATTCCTCTCTGAATAATAAACATAGTAAGTAACTATTTACCGTCCCTTAGACCATCACTTTTGTCTGGGCTGGTAAGTTTCTCTTTATTAGCTATCAATGATGTCTTTTCATTAACTATTTCTTTGTAAAGAACCATGTCTCGCAGGCTCATTTCTATAGAGAAAAAACATTATCTCATTTCCTCTGACCACAGCAGGCCTTCAAATGTGTAATGGAGAATAGTAACAAAGGTGGCATTTATTGAGCACTTACTCTCTGATAGGACAGAAGCATAGGGATGATGTCAAATGACTTGGACACATCGCCTGTAAATCTTTTTCCAAAACATTTTGAGGGATATTATTACTTAGAATGTATCTAAGTAAATATTGAGGGATATTATTCCCTTAGAATCTAGGCAACTGAGATTCGGAGCTCCAGGGGCCAAACCAAGATTCTAATTTAGAATTGTGTGATTGGAAGTCCTATGATCCTAATTTCTAAACCAGGGGCTCTAAAAGGGTGTGGGCACCTCAGGGGCTGTGCCAGATGATATATTGGGTTGTGGGTATGTGTTAGAACTTTAATTATTTACATACATTTTTCTTATTTTTTTTTGAAATTTCTATGTGCCTTACAATATATAAGATCAATAAAACAGTGCATGTGCAAAATAACTAAAAATAGACAGCTATTGGGAAATCCATACTCAATTTTTTTTTTCTGGTAAGTTTTCACTAGCAAAAATATGCCCCATATTTTACCACAGCTTTGGAGGAACTAGTGTGTATTGCAGTGTCCACTCAAAAACTTTAGCAGGTGAGATGTATGGTGACAATGAATATGAACAATATTTAAAACTTTAATTGACATAAGGGGTCTTTCTTTAAAGCATTCTTTGTGCCCATCTTCTCTACAACTGAAGGGAAGCTCCACATTCCTGTGCTGTGTCCCAGTGGGTTAAGGGAATTTTCATTCTTAAGTAACCAAATGCTTTGTCCACTTGACCATTGCTGTCTGTTTCTGCTGCCTATTCTCAAGAGCTTCATTGCCGTCCTCTACTTCAGGAACTCTGAGATAAATACCTGTAGCTGCCTGTGACACAATGTTGCCACAGCCATGCTAGCCCCAACTAATACAGAGAAGGTTGTGGTGTCTTTTATTGCCCGGGGCTCTAATTACCCCTACGCAACTAACACAAAGCTGCTTTCCGTACTACCGTCTTTATTGGAAGTTGGTGGCCGAAGAGAGGAATAACTAGAGGGAATTATAATGTAGGAGAAAACCCTGGATTCTAAGTATCCCAAGAAACCAAAGGAGAGGTTTTGTTTTCCTATAGAGGGGAGGGGGGAGGGGACGTGGGAAGGAGAAGAAGAGAGCGGGGTCTTTTCTTCAGTCCCTCATAGTGCAACCTTCCACTCCTCTTTAGGAAAACCCCATGTCCGGTCTGTAGGCATGGTCTCACATCTTCTCACATAAATCCATCTATACAATAATCCACCGTAGCACAAGTCCACAAATTTGAGTCACTCGGTCTAGAATAAGGACTTGAGCAGAACATCCAGGGTGGAATTAGCATTTAAGTGTGGTTCCTTAAACAGCCTTCCATGGACAGGAGGCAAATATCTGTATCTGTTCTCCCGTGTCATTTTGGTCTCCTGTGGGGAACTCGCAGACAGAGCACACATGTGCATACACACACACACACTCCTCCAAAAAACAAACAATAATTCTCCAAGGTGGTAGAATTTAAATCCATATTAAGCAAGAAAGCATTATTTAAAAACCGTGTAGTCTGTTACCAAGTTTGTCCTTGCTACAATGTAGATAGCATTTTATTTTATTTTGCAAAAACAGTTTCTGTCCTCATTTTATCCTCCAGCTATATACGACACACATTCTGTCAATTTCAATTTGATTAAAGTCAGCAATCACTATTTGAATTAGAAACATACCTAGTTTGAGTCAGGTACTGTCTTAGACAGCTGGTATACAGGTCAATAAAATAGTGCTTATCCTCAAGAACCTTACAAACTAGAGCAGAGAGAAGGACATACATATATTACTAAAACAGAGTGTGATAAGTTGTATACTTATGTGCAAAAAGCTTTAAAAATGTAGAAAAGGATCAAGAATTTTGCATCAGAGAACAGAAAATGATTTATGGAGGAGAGAATAATGGTGCTAGGCTTTAAAAAGTAAGGAGGATTTCTCCAGTTACAAGAGATTGGGGAGAGCATACAAGTCAGAGGAAACCTGGCCCCTTGCTTATGTGGCCCACACTAAAAAAAAATCCTATTTTCTATCCACTTGTCCAAAATGGACCCATTTAAAATATCACTTCTAAATTGAAGTTTTTTTTTTTTCTTACTATACTGGTTGATAACAGTGACTGTACTATTCATTTGTAATTTTTCCTATTCCACCTAGCCACACAGTTATTTTTTTTCAGTTATACATCCATCATCTCCCCGAGAGAGATTATACATAGATGTACAAACTTATATATATAGGTAAACAGTTGTCTGTAACCACAGGGACAGGGATTTGCATTAGGTAGACATTCAAAACAGGTTTGTGGATTACAATCAAGTCCAAGTCTCAGTTTGCATAAAGCCTCATCCAGAGGAGAACTCTGAGGGTGGTGCCATATTTGGAAGAAATGCAAAATAAAAACAGAAGAAAGTAGCATAAGACAAAAAGTTATTCCCCGTGAATGCACATCATAGGCTCTGTTCTCCTCTGGAATTTTGCAGGAAACACTTACACGTCTTTCATCACATGTCAGTAATGATGGAGGCTGCTGCTTCCTCCACCTCCCTAAAGATTTTGTCACAGGGTTTTAAGGGAACACTGGAAACGTGGCAGGAACTGGCCTAGAGGCCAGGAAACTAGCATTAAGGACTGAGGTCTCCAGACCAGGACTAGAGGGTAAAAGCAGTGACTAGAGCACTTAGAGGGTTATTATTACAGGGACTCACGGGGTTGACCGTAGCAATTGGGAATGTGACAAACAGGTCTAACAGTGTTAATGGTCAAACCAGGTGAAATGAGGTTTCCAAAACTCTTTTCAAAATTCTCATCTGGAATAAGTGCAAGTAAAGCAATGTCTTGCCGAAATTCACCTGCTGGGTAAACAGATGTGAGGCTGGGTGAAGGCTGGGTACAGGAGTGGGAATTGCTGACCTCTATTACAGGCACGTTGTACAGAGAATATGAAGACACTGCCCCAGATGATTAAGGACTTGAGAAGACGAGACATGGGCAAAAGCATCAAGCCCATAGGGGCTGAGAGAAAGTCAGGTTATTCATGTAAAGAGGTGTCACCTGGCCTGGTCAGCTGGCAAGCAACAGGTTGGGAGGCAGAGCCAGGGGAGATACCCTGGCAGTGGCATGGTTATGAGAGAGCATTTTATGGGCCATCTTGGACTGGTCCTATTCATGTCCAATGAGCTACAACAGTTGCTGAGCTGGATCAGATGAGGTGGCAGGACTCAGATGCTTACCATGGAGTTGAGTGGTCATGCCACTAATTATGCTCAAGGACTTTTGCCCCTTAGTGAAGCCAAGAAATCCGCTTAAGGAGAGGATGTGGGGTCAGCTAATACTTTAAGCTGATGAAGAATATCAGCCAGGGTAGAATCAGAGGATTTTAGAACTGAAGGCTTGTGCTTTGTGCAGTGGTTCTCAAACTGGAGCGTGGTTCAGAATCCCCTGGAGGGCTTGTAAGCCACAGATTCCTGGGCTCCACCTTCAGGGTTTCTAATTTTGTAGGTCTGAGAATTTGCATTTCTAAAAGCTCCCAGGTGATGTTGATGTTGCTAGTCCAGGCAACAGGCTTTGAGAACTGCACTAAGAGGAATTGTTTTCAATCCTGGATGCACATTAGCATCACCTGGGAAGCTTAGACAACTTCCCTGTGCCAAAGCTGCATTCCAGACCAATTAAACCTGAATTATAGGAGGTGGGACACTAGTATCAGAATTTTTTAAAGCTTTCCAGGTGATCCCAACACAGCCATGGATGATACCAGTTGTTCAGAAGATTTCTTAGTCCACGTTTTAGTTTGGTAGGAAATGATTACAATATCTGCTATGAGGATGGGGAACATTAGACTCTGTATCACTTACGGCCAATCCTTATCTACATTCTCATTTTACAGTTGAGGAAATTGAGACATAATTTTACAATCATAATTTTTCTGTGATAAGGGGTGTGCTGGTTTGGATGTATTATGTCCCCCCAAACTCCATGTTTTTAATGCAGTCTTGTGGGGACAGAGGTTTTAGTGTTGTTTAGGTTGGAATCTTTCGATTAGTTTGTTTCCATGGAGATGTGACACACCCAACTGTGGATACTACCTTGATGAGATTATTTCCATGGAGGTGTGGCTCGCCCATTCATCATGGGTCTTGATTAGTTTACTAGAGTCCTATGAGAGCTCAGACAGAAAGAGCTCAGTGCTGCAGCTTAGAGAGACATTTTGGAGATGGCCATTGAAAGCAGCCTTTGCTGAGGCTTTGGAGATACTAATCCAAAGTTTGCCCTGAAAAGCTAAGCCTGAAGACATTTTGGAGAACACCATTTTGTAATGCAACTTGGGAGCAAGCAGACACCAGCCACATGCCTTCAGAGCTAAGAGGGGTTTTCCGGACACTAATGGCCTTTCTCCAGTGAAGGTATACTCACGTTTATGCCTTAATTTGAACATTTTCATGGCTTTCAGACTGTAAATTTGTAACTTAATAAATCCCCATTATAAAAGTCCATTTCTGGTATTTTGCATAATGGCAGCATTAGCAAACTGAAACAAGGGTTAGACTTAATGGTCTGGGTGGCTAAACACATTACAGCTAAGAGTTGTCCTATGTTTGGCTAAGAAATGTTTAGGCCAGGATACTGATAATAATGGAATGACTAATCCTGCCTTTTTCAAGAATAAAAGATTAAAGTGAGAGAATTGATTCCAGATATTAATTCAGACTACAGTCAGACCACAACATTCATTAATACTGTACCAAATAACTTCATCTAAGTGCCAGAATTCTTCAAATGTTTAATTCCGGTGTGTGTGTATATGTGTAGGAGTGATGCCACAGTGACAATAAGCTGCCTCATAGAAAGCAGTACATGAAAAGATAACACAAACAGGCTAGTAGACAAATAAGGACTATTTAAATATTGGCAAGTAACATGAATTATTAAGAGAAATTACTACAAAGTTTAGTATCTTAAGCTACCATATAAACTTTTTGTCTGTCTGTGAGATGGAAACAGCTACCAGCCACAAACCCTATATACCATGATTATCAGAGATGGAAAAAAGCCTTCGGCCATTTCCCAGCCTTGCAGGGTCATGTAGTATGCTTCACTGAGAGCAAGATCACTACTAATTGTAGCAGCGCAGAAATTATTTGCTGCCTCCCATTACTGGGCTGCAAACCAGGAAATAACTATGGTTTAGTGAGATGGAGAATAGTAAATAGCACATGAGGAGTGACAATTGCTTTAATTTCCTCTGTGCTAGTCCAAATGTCAGCAAATGTGCTTGAGCTGCTTAAAAGGGACAAAGGCATAGGGATACTGACTTTTGCTGCTGGTGTTTTGCAATTTTATTTTCCTTTGCTTGTAGCAAAAAAACCTCCAGAGCCACGTATTCAAGCAAAAACAGAAAGGAAAATTAATAGAATGTAGGAACAAAATTTATTTTCTTCTTTACCTGGTGCCACACTCATTCCTGACTCCCTGCTAAGCATCCCACCCCCTCCCTGGCCCTTTGTTCCCACCTAAGAGACCCACTTGCTTCCAGCTCTCCACTCTCCTCCCCTTGGCCACCTGGTTCTGAGCCTATCTTGATCACATTTCTCTCTAGCGGGTTATATAGGTGTAGGTGTGTGATGAAATGCTGGCTAGAGAAATGTGAAGATTCCTGGGAAAGATTTCTTCATGATTTAAAGGAGGCGAACAAGGAGATAGGCTCTCTTCTTCCCTGACTGTGATTGTGGTTCTTGCAGGCATCTGATGGTGCTGCCCTGAGGACAAATGTAGAATGGAAAGATGATGCTGTGGAGCCACCGAATTCACAGTGCCTGTTGTGGGACCCCTGGAGGCTTCTTGTTATACGAGATAATTAATGTCCTTTTTGTGAAGGTCAATCAAATCTGGGTTTCTTGTTCCTTGCTGCTGAAGGGACACCAACTGACACATTTGTTTTCCTGAGAATGTTCCTGAGAGGTGAACCCTTCTGACATTTTCCAAGATGGGAAGATATAGAAAAGCCAATCTATCATATCACCATGGTGCTTTGTAATTCTTTATAGAACCCATTCTTTAAATTAAAAATAACTTCCTGTCCCACATTTTATTTTTATTTTTCTTTCCATTTAACTTAATCTTAGCAATTATCTTGACAGATTTAAGGTAAAGTACTTCATTCATCTAACAAAATTTGATTGACAGTTTTAATGTGTGGAAGAGGTTAAGATGTGACTTTAGCATTAATAAGCTTTTAAGCTTTTCATAATGCATGCCCAACATACATTTAGGAAATCGGATCCAAAGCCACGAAAGTCTCCCTAGATATTATCAATAAAAATGTCTCCAAAATTAGACTTAGTTACTGTTAATATTTCTTTTAAAATAAACTTTGAGATGTCATTTATATAAAACAAGATGCACAAGTTATAAGTGTACAGTTTGAGTAAGTTTGTACAAATGTGCATATTTGCCTAACCACCAACCTAATTAATCACTCCAGAAAATTCCTTTTTGCCCCTTTGAGGTCAATAGATTAGTTTGATTGGTTCTAAAACTTCATATGATCAAACAGATGATACTCTTCTGAGTCTGGCTTACTTCTCTAAGCACAAAGTTTCTGAGATTTATCCATGTTGTTGAGTGTATCATTAGTTCCTTTTTATTGCTGACTAGTATTCTATTGTATGAATATACTACAGTTTACTTACCTACTTACTTATTGGAAAACATGGGTTGTTTCTAGTGTTTGGCTGTTATGGACAAAACTGCAATATGTTAGTGTACAAGTCTTTTTGTAGGTGTGTTTTTTTTCTTTTGAGGGATTTCTGGATCATATTCTTAGCCTGTTCAACTTTTTAAGAAACTGCCAAACTCTTTTCTAAAGAGATCACACAGTTTTATATTCCCATCAGCAGAGTGTGAGAGTTCCAATTGTATCACATCCTTGCCAACATTTGGTCAGCCTTTTGACTTTTAGCCATTCTAGTGAGTATGAAGTGATATCTCATTGTGATTTTAATTTGTATTTCTCTAATGACCAATGAGTTTGTACATCTTTTCATTTCCTATTGATGATTTGAATATCATCTTTTTGAAGTCTTTGTTCAACATTTTTACCTTTTAAAAAATTGAATTGTCTTCTTAACATGAGTTATAACAGTTCTTTGTATATTTTGAATACAAGTCCTTTGTCAGATGTATGGATTCAAATATTTTCTCCCAGTCTGTGGCCTCCTTTTTATTTATTTTCTTAATGGTGTCTTTTGTAGAGCAGAAGGTTTAAATTTTGATGAAGCCCAGCCTGTCAATTTTTATTTATTTATTTATTTATTTTTATTTTTTATTTTTTTATTAAATTCAGTTTTATTGAAATACATTCACACACCATACAATCATCCATGATATACAATCCACCGTCTACAGCATGACAACATAGTTATGTGTTCATCACCACAATCTATCTCTGAACATTTTCCTTACATCAGAAAGAACCAGAACAAGAATAAAAAATAAAAGTGAAAAAAGAACACCCAAATCATCCCCTCATCCCACCCCATTTGTCCTTTAGTTTTTATCCCTATTCCTCCACTCATCCATACACTAGATAAAGGGGGTGTGATCCACAAGATCTTCACAATCACACTGTCACCCCTTGTAATCTACATTATTATGTAATTGTCTTCAGGAGTCCAGACTGCTGGGTTGGAGTTTGGTAGTTTCAGGTATTTACTTCTAGCTATTCCAATACATTAAAGCCTAAGAGGTGTTATCTATATAGTGCATAAGAATGTCCACCAGAGTGACCTCTGGACTCCATTTGGAATCTCTCAGCCACTGAAACTATTTCATCTCATTTTGCATCCCCCCTTTGGTCAAGAAGATACTCTCAATCCCATGATGCTGGGTCCACATTCATCGCCGGGAGTCATACTCTGCTTTGCCAGGGAGATTTACACCCCTGGGAGTCGGGTCCCATGTAGAGGGGAGGGCAGCGAGTTCACCTGTCGGGATGGCTCAGTTAGAGAGAGAGAGGGCCACATCTGAGCAACAAAGAGGTACTCAGGGGGAGACTCTTAGGCACCATTACATACAACTTTAGACTCTCCTTTGTGGTAATGAGCTTCATAAGGGCAAGTCCCATGCTCGAGGGCTCAGCACATCAAACCGCCAGTCCCAATGTTTGTGACAACATCAACACCAGTCCAGGTGAGGATGTCCACCACATCCGCACCTTCCCCCAGATCCTCGGGGCTGGGGAGGGGGAGGCTGTAAATATATTTTTTATTATCTGCCCAAATTACTCTAGGATGTGTCACTATTTCACTCCAGTCTATACTAACCTACTGTATCTCACTTCCTATTCAAAGTTCCATGCAATTGTGGTGTTTGAACAAATCGACTGTAGAGTAGTACCATTTAGAAAATTTAGATCCTGTAGCCTGTCAATTTTTTAAAACAATAATTTTTTTGTGTTTTGTCTAAGAATTTTTTGCCTACTGCAAAGTCATAAAGAGTTTTTCCTAGATGTTTTCTTCTACAAGTTTTATAGTTTAGCTTTTGTGTTTAGGTCTTTTATCTATTTTGAATGAAATTTTGTGTAAGTGGTAAGGTAATGGTTGAAGTTCATTTTTTTAAAATATGAATATCCAATTGTTTCATTGCCATTTGTTGAAAAGACTGTACTTTATCCATTGATTTATGTTGGCACCATTAACAAAAATCAATAGACAATTGATGTGTAGGTTTATTTTTGGTATCTCTGTTTTATTCCATTGTTCTATCTGTCAATCCTAATGCCAGGATCATTCTGCCTTGATTAGAGTAAGTATACTAAATTCTGAAAGCAGGTAATTCAAGTCTTCAAAGTTTGTTTTTCTTTTTAAAAATTATTTTGGTTGTTCTAGGTCTTGTGCATTTCCATTTAAGTCATACAATCATCTTTTCAATTTTTACAAAAAAGGCCTGCTGGAAATTTTATTGGGAATTCATTAAATCTACAGATCAATATGGGGAGGACTGGCAACTTGACAATATTGAGTCTTCTAGCCAATGTAAGGACCAGACCAGACGGGCCCAGTTCTCAGGAAGAGGGTGTAATCAGTATGAAGTTTCCCTGAGGGTGAGACCCAAAAAGTTGTCAGATGTTCCTGTGAGTCCTCTAGACTTTGTGCTTTCCCTGTCCTGCCCATTTAGCTTCTGACTGGCATAAAGAGGTGTGTTGCCTTTAATTTTCAGTAGACCATGTCTTTGCCATGTGCTGAGAGTGTCAGCAGCCAAGCTTACGCTGTTTCTGCCATTTTTTTTTCCCCAGGCCCTAGGGTTTGAGTTCTCTGAGGGAGGGCAGCCACTTGAGCCGTCCCTGCCTCCCCCTTTTCTTAGGGAAGATAAGCCCTTTAGGGATCATCTCCTACATTTGACTTCTTCCTTTGTCTCTCTAACTATCATAACTCTACCCTTGCCTGGGTCAGAGCTGACAATTGAAAATGTTTGAGGCTTTCTCTAATGAGCTACTTAGAATGAGAGAAAAAAAAAGGAAAAAAGAAAGAAATCCCCTTTTCAGAGCCAGTTCACAGCCCCCCAGTTATAGTCAATAATCAGAATTAGTACACAGTTCTATGTGCCCCTTTTCTTGGCACACCACCCTTTTTCTCTATTCTGAGCTCAGCCAACTCCAAAAGCCTCTGTTTTTATTTATTTATGTTTTTTTTTTTTTTCTTTCTGTCAGCCCTGCCTCCTCTCTGCTGGGAGAAACCTTGGGTTCCTTTCCTGCTAGGTCTAAGTTTATCTGTGCTCCTAGCTTGTATTCAGTAGTCCAAATTTGTTAACTAAACCACAGTTGGAGCTTGGTTGAGCTACCTTCCCTTCCTCCTAGTAGACTGCTTCTTTTCCCCACAGGGAAGTGTTTCAGCTCAGCCTGCCATGCCTGTGGGGGGGGGGGGGGCACCAATTCCACAGTTTGGGGAGCTTTATTTACACTCTTATGCTGCAGTCTCAGCTGTTTCACCTATTCCAGACTGGTGTACGATGTGTGTCCAGTCACACATGTCCCCCAACAGTTGTTCCAGACTATTTGCTAGTTGTTCCTGGCTATATGCTAGTTGTTCCAGAGGACCAACTATATTCCACATCTCCCTATGCTGCTGTCTTGCCCTATTTCAGTTTTTTTAAATGCAATTTTATTGAGATATATTCACACACCATATAATCCATCCAAATTATATAATCAGTGGCTCACAGTATCATCATATAGTTGTGTGTTCATCATCACAATCAATTTTGGAACATTTTCATTACTCCAAAATAGAGGAAAAAAATTAAAAGGAACACCCCAAATATCCCATACCTCTTATGCCCCCTATTATTTATATATTTTTTATCTTTTTGTAATTACTCATCTGTCCATGCACTGGTTAAAGGGAGTGTCAGTCACAATTTTTTCACAATCACAAAGTCACATGATAAAAGCTATAAAGTTATACGATCATCATCAAGAATCAAGGCTACTTAATTACAGTTCTACAGATTTAGGTATTTCCTTCTAGCTTTTCTAATACACTTGAAACTAAAAGGAATATCTATATAATGCATAAGACTAACCTCCAGAATGACCTCTCAACTCCATTTGAAGTCTTTTAGCCATTGAAACTTTTTTGTTTCATTTCTTTTCCACCTTTTGGTCAAGGAGGCATTCTCAATACCACGATTCCAGGACCAGGCTCATCCTCGGGAGTCATGTCCCATATAGGGGAGAGGGTAGTGAATTTATTTGCAGAGTTGGCCGAGAGAGAGAGAGGCCACATCTGCGCAACAAAAGGGGTTTTCTGGGGGTGATTATTAAGCATAATTATAAGTGGGCTTAACTTCTTCTTTGCAGGAATAAGTTTCATAAGGGCAAGCCCCAAGATCAAGGGTTTGACTTATTAGATTGGGAGTCGCTAATGCTTGCGAGAATATCAGATGTTCCCCAGGTGGGGAAGTTTAATATTTCCACATTTTCCCCCAGTCCCTCAAGGGAACTTTGCAAATTCTTTTTTATTTTCTGCCCCAAATACCCTGGGATGTAACAGAGTATTACATTAACCTGTACAGAATAATAAGGTCTCATTCCCTATTCTAGGTTCCATGTAATTATGTGTTTAAACAAACTGACCATACAGGTTAAATTAGGTAGTGTGCTACAGAGAATATAAATTTTGTACCAAATAAACTTCTCTTAAATAACAGTTAAAACTCAGCAATAGATATGACTGCTGTAAGAGCTTACAATCTAGGAAACTTTTCAATAAGCCTTATTGAACATTCTGTACTTCTGCATCATCGATTGCCCAATCTCTACCCACATTCTATCCCCTGATAACCTGTGCTCTCAAATTCAATTCTCAGCATTTGCTCATTTTAGTTAGTTTATATCAGTGAGGCCTTACAATACTTGTCTTTTTATTTCTGGCTTATTTCACTCAAAATAATGTCCTCAAGTTTCATTCACCAAGTTGCGTACCTCCCAGTGTCATTCCTTCTTGCAGTCACTCAGTATTCCATTGTATGTATACACCACAGTTCACCCTTCTGTTCACCAGTTGATGTATCCTTAGGCCACCTCCATCCATTGCAAATCGTATTTCACTGTTTTTTTGCTATTATCTTTATTATTTCTTTCTTTGCACTTACTTTGGGCTTAATTTGCTCTTTTCCCCCCTAGTTTATTAAGGTTAAAACTTAGATTGTGGCAATTGAAACTATATATTTCCCTTAAATAACTCTGTATCTGTATCCTACAAAATTCTGTATATTATTCTAGGTCTGCCACATTAATATCAGTGCACACTCTGAGTGGAGAACACAGATTGGCCAGCTTCAGTGGTGGAAGGAAAAAACAGCCTTCTTGGCGGTCTGGATATAAGTGTTTTCAAAAGTTTTTATTCCAATTGAATTAAACTATGTTTAATTTGAAAAATCTCTGTATTTCCAATGAAATGTCCACCTCCTTTCCATTTAATGATTAAACCTGGTCACATCAGAAAAGGCAAAGCTGGCTGTCCTTGGAACTCCATCTTTCTCCATAACAGAGACAACCTATGTAATTTCAGGGTATTTTGTTTTTAATGTAGATAAAGCTTATACTTTTGGATTATTTTATTTGAAATCTACTTGTCTAATATTACTATAGCTACAGCAGCTTTCTTATGATTACTGTTTGCATTTGTATCTTTTCATCCTTTGCTTTCAACCTGTTTGAGTCTTTATATTTAATGGGTGTCTCTTGTAGACAGCTAGAGCTGGGTCCTGATTTTTTATTTAGTCTGAAAATCTTTCAGTCACACTTGAAAAAAATTAATGTAACTATTGATGTGACTGAATTTAAGACTGCCGTCTTGTTTGCTTTCCATTTGTTCCTTCTTTTGGTTCTTTTGTTGCTTCTTCTATATTTTCTTTTGGACTAATCATAATTGTTTGCATTTTATTTTATTTTCTCTGTTGGATTCTTAGCTATGCATTTAAAAGTTTAATTAGTATTCTAAGGCAAACAATATACATCCTAACTGTGTAAAGTGTATTTACAGTCAATATTGTCCCAGTTTCTCCTTCTCACTTCACAACTCACACAGCATACTTCCTACTTCCCAATCCTCATTTCTAACTTCTCACTTGCTTCTACTCATTTCACATCTCAACTTCCTACTATCCACTTCACAAAAGAAATAATGTTAATATATTATAATTCCTTTCACTTGCCTTTCCTATCCTTTGTATTCTTGTTGCCATATATTACTTCAACATACTTTATAAACCCAACCCTATAATGTTATTAATTTTGCTTTAGCTAGCTGTCTTTTAAGGAACTTGCTAGAAGGAAATAACAAAGTCTTTATGTTTACCCACTTAGTTGCAGTTTCTAATACTCTTTTCTTCCTACATATCAAAGTTTCCATCAGATATCATTTCCATTCAGCTGGAAAAATATCCTGTAGAATTTCTTGTAGAGCAGTTCTGCTAGGAACAAATTATGTTAGTTTGTATTTGTCTAAAAATGTATCTATTTCACCCTCATTCTTGAAAAATATTTTCACTGGTTAGCTAATTCTGGATTTTCACTTTTTTCTTTTAGCACTTACAAGATGTCATTGTTTTTGAAAAAGTGTTATCACCATTCTTGTATGTGTTTCCATGTATGTAGTGTCTTTTTTCCCTCTGGCTTCTTTCCAAATTGTCTATTTTTAGTATTCATAAATTGTTATATGCTTATATACATGGCTATATATATATATATAAGCATATTATATATATTATGTGTGGTTTTCATTGTACATAGCCTGCTTGCAGTTGACTTCTTGAGTCAGTAATTCGATGTTCATCAATTATGAGAAAATGTTAGCCATACTTTCTTTAAATATCCTTTTTACCTCATTTTCATTGTCTTTTCCTTGTGGAATCCCTATTAAATGTATGTTAGACTATTTGATATTACCTCTCAGGTCTCAAAGACTCTTTTCATTTTTCTTTGACTTTTGTCTCTTTGTCTTCAGATAGGATAATTTCTATCAGTCATTCTTCAAGCTCACTTACTCTTATATCACTTCCAATCTTCTGTTAAGCCCATGCAGTGAATTTTTCATTTCACTTCCCTTATTTTTTTCAGATTTAGAATTCCAGTTCCATGCTCAGATATTAAATACACCGTATAAATCAGTTTTCGTGAATGCCTATCAAGATTCAGAGTATTTCCAAACCCCAGATTGTTTCCCTGTGTCCCAGTCAGTCCCTTTCCTTCTTCTCCAGAGTTTTATCCATAAATATTTTTGCTTATTATAGATCATATATATGGGAATATGCAACATGGATTTCTGTGTGTGTCCAGATTCTTTCACTCAACATAATGTTTTTGAGATACATCCCTCTTGTTGTGCATGTTATTTCAGTTCTTTTTATTGTTGAATTTATTGTTGAGTTTGTTTTTTGCAATATTTCACAGTTTATCACTTCTCCTACTGAAAGACACCTGAGCTGATTCTGTTTTTTCTTCTCTTATGAATAAAGCTACCACAACCATTCTTGTACAAGGCTTTATGTGGACATGTATCTTAAGTCCTTTTGGATGAATACCTAATAGTAGGCTTTCTAGACCATATGGTAGATGCATGTTTAAATTTTTTAAATTGAAGTCTCTTTTTTTTTTTAGATAATTATAGTTTTAAGAAATAATACTGAGAGATACCATGTATTCTTTATCCAGTTTCCCCAGTGATAGCATCTTGTAAAACTGTATTATGACATTATAGCCAGAATATTAACGTGAATACAATCAAAATACAAATAGTCCATCCAAAGCAAAAGAATCCCTCAAGCAGCCATTTTAATAGTCTTGTTAACCTCCTTCCTACCCAGCCCCTGTCTTTAACTCCTGGAAATCACTAATGAGTTCTCCATTTCTATATGTTGTATAGATTTCAAGAATATTGTACAAATCAAATCATATAGCATGTAACATCAGTTTCCTGGAGATTCATCTACGTTGTTGAATGTGTCGATTGTTTGCTCTTTTTTTTAGTGCTTAGTAGTCCTCCACATGTTTAAATATTTGAGAAACTACCAGACAGTTTTCTAAAGTGGTTGTACCATTGTATATTTTCACCATCCATTGCTTCTTCTCCATAGTTTCTATTTTTACAGTGAAATTCCTTATCTGTTTACTCTGTAAAACTACATTTTTCTTTAATTGTTTGAATATATTTTCTTTTAGATTTTTGAACATATTTAATAATAGCTGCTTTAATGTGTTTTATATGCTAGGGCAACCAGGCCACATCACGTCTTTTTTCTATGGACTGATTTTATTGTCTTGACTATGGGTCACATTTTCCTTGTCTTTGCTTATCTAGTAATTTTGATGTATTCTGCACATTGTACAAAATACTTGAAATACTGATATCTATTGTCTGTCTCAGAAGTGATGATTTTTTGTTCAATTTCCATTACTGCTGGCTCACCCTGTAGTGCCTAAGCTTAGTTTTACATTTTGTTAGGATTGATCTTTGGGAAGACCACGATGTTTCCCAAGCCCCTGTTGCTTGGTGAGGCACTCTCTCCTTTGTGTATTTTTTCAGGGCTTCCTTTTATCCTGTTTTGGGGGGACCTAAGTGGGACTTACTTTAGCAGCTGGTCTTTACTCCTGTGGTTCAAGGCTTTTTAATATTTCAGCTGGATGCCAAACGTGATGACATGGTGTTAAAGAGCTGTTTTCACTCTTGTTGGGCAGTATATCCAAATTCCCTGGCACTGTTTAACTTCTAGTGTGTCTATTCTGTTCCAGACCTAATAGCTGCTGCACCCTTGGCCACAAGACTTGTAGGGGAACCACACACAGACTTCTGGAGCATCACTTGGCCCATTTCCCTTCTTTCTGGTGCTGTACTTTGCAAATTTCAGCCAATTAAGCTGCTCCAAACTCTAATCTCTGCCCCCCATTTCAGAGAGACCACCATGCTTTTCCTGTACACCAGTTCTCTGGACCTTGGATGGGAAATTGTTCCTTTGTTGAGGACAAGATCCACTGTGGAGCTCACCTTGTCAGTTAACCAACTCTCAGGACTCAAAATATTGTCTGTTTTCCATTGCCTTGTATATTTTTCTAGCTTTGTGGTGATTTTACTGTGGGAGGGTTAGTTTGGTACCAGCTACTCCATTATGGCTGGAAGTGAAGGCTCAAAGTTCATATTTTTAACCCTTTGTTTCATATTTTAAGTATTCTGGTTGAAATCTAAGAACTCATCTATTTTTGTGGCAGAGTCCAAATTGCATGGTAAAGGACATCATTTAGCATACAATTTTGAATCATAGACTTTTAAAATTTAAGAGTTAAATTGAATCTTAACAATCATTGATTCCAACATTCTCCTATAATGAATGAGGGAACAGGTCCAGTGAGATTGGGTGATTTACTCAAGGTTGCACAGGTTGTTAGAAATTTAAAGCACTTGCTCACAGAGGCAATAAATACCATAAAACTGTACTGTGGTAATGAGTTGAGGCTGCTTATCTTTGCACTCTATATGAAAGATAAAAGGATTCTAACACTACGCATATTAGGCGTGTAAAGATTGCAAAAGGAATACTTAGTCTGACTAAACTGCTTTCAAGTTTTTAAAATCCATTTAGTTACATCCATTTAAATAAAACATCAAATATACTAACTAGAAAAGATTCAGATGAACAAATCAAGAAGTCTCTACTGGGCAAAGTTGTAAGAAATAAAACAAAATTCCTCAAATGTATACTTCGGTTTTTGTCCAGTGCTCTCCTCTACAAAAGAAGTAAACACTGTATTTTGACACCTTCTGAGTTTGACATAAAATCTATATTATGATATAAATTTGTATTTCAATTTTATCCATCCATGTTTAAAAACGCACATTGGAGCTAACATAAAAGTTACTTTTTAAACTAGTATGTATGTCTTAAACTCAGTTTTCTGATTCCCATTTTGGTATTTGTTTTATTAAAAAGTCTTGTGGAAGACTGCTTAATTTATCAGTAGGCCCAACTTTAGATGTGCTTTTATTAGAGTGGTATCTACTGTGGCATATTTAAGCACCCTACAGCATAATTTAGGAAGAAATGGAAGAATGTGAATTTGAACATTTTCTCAAAAGGTCACCCATAGATTATATGCCATACTTTTAAAAGCCTTGGGAAATTGAGAACAACTGCATGGAAATCCCATTGTGTGCAAAGGACTAGATTTTTTTTTTTTTAGAAATAAAGAATCTAATAAAACAGAGAGACCATGGCAAAAATAACTAATTAGCAAATGCAATGGGAAATAAATCCTATTTGATAGCATGAAACATTATAAATCCAGGAAAAAGGAAATATATAGGTCCTTTTTGAAGAAGATAACTTTACTAAAGGACATTTATAAGACAAGACAAAAAAACAAGTGTTCATGGATAGGAACAAATGTTCATGCCATTTCCCCCACAATTCTTAGGTTTAATATAACTCAAAATGAAAGCACAATGGAATTTTTTTGAGCTTTAACATCGAAATCAAAACAAAATGGCATTATTAAAATAGATGACAGAGATGGAAGAAAATGGTGGCATAAAGAGGAGTGGAAGCTTGTTTGTTCCCCTGGAACAACTAATAAACAACCAGGATCAACTAGTGAATAATCTGGAATAACTGCAGGGGGACAGACGTGACTGTCCACTCATCATACACCAACCTGAATTGGGAGGAATGCCCAAGATCACAGCATAAAATCTGTAAGTAAAACTGTGGATCCAAGCTGGGAGCCCCCTCCCCCCACAGCCTGAACTGCAAAGCCTCATAGTGCTAGAGAGCAGCAATCTCCGAGCAAGTGAATGTAGCTCAAGTTGAGCTCCAGCTGGGATTTTAATTAACAAATGTGGACTGCTCAATACAAGCTACAAATCCCCAATAAGCAGACAGAGGCTTTTGGTGACGACTGACCTTGGAGAGCCAGAGAGTGGCTGTGGACTGGCCCTGAAGGGGGCTTTCTCTCCCTTTTTTGGCTCAGTGGAGAAACCTCAGCCATTTTCAGTTTCCAGTGCTCTGACTGATAGCATAGGCAGAGAGACTATTCAAATGTAAATGAGTCACCCTAGGGGGTGTATCTTCCCTAAGAGGAAGAAGGTGGTGCCAAGCTCTACTATCCGCCTTCCATTGAGAACCAGATCCCAGAGCCTGGGGGGAAAACAGCCATGGGCCATACCTCATTACACCAGTCGGGAGCTACTGGCTGACAGGTGTCACCTGCTGGGCAGAAAAGCACAGTGACTTGAGGCCACAAAGGGTATATCAATCTTCTAAGACACCCTCAGGGAAACCAGATACTATTGCATCCTTCCAAGACCTGAGCCCATTCTGGTCTGGGAAAACCTGACTGGGGTAACCAAGGAAACCAGATGCCTAGACAACAGAAAACTACAACCTACACTAAGAAAAACAAAGTTATGGCCCAGTCAAAGGAACAAACTTACACTTCAGCTGAGATACAGGAATTTAAACAACTAATGCTAAATCAATTTAAAAAGTTTATTGAAGATATGACAAAAGAGATGAAGTGTATAATGAAAACATTGGGTGTACGTAAGGTAGAAATTAAATGTTTGAAAAAACAACTGGCAGAATCTATACAAACGAAAGGCACAAGAGATGAAAGACCAAAAGGAAACATACAAAGCAGATCTCAAGAGGCAGAAGAAAACACTCAGGAACTGGAGAACAAGACACCTGAAAGCCTACACACAAAAGAACAGATCAAGAAAAGAATGGAAAAATATGAGCAACCTCTCCGGGAATTGAAGGACAACATGAAATGCAGGAATATTCGTGTCACTGGTGTCACAGAAAGAGAAGAGAAGGAAAAAGGGGCAGAAGCAACAGTAGAGGAAATAATCAATGAAAATTTCCCATCTCTTATGAAAGACATAAAATTACACATCCAAGAAGTGCAGCATACCCCAAACAGAATAGATCTGAATAGGCCCATGCCAAGACACTCAATAAGCAGATTATCAAACGTCAAAGATAAACAGAGAATCCTGAAAGCAGCAAGAGAAAAGCGATCCATCACATACAAAGGAAGCTTGATAAAACTATGTGCGGATTTCTCAGCAGAAACCAAGGAAGTGGGGTGATATATTTAAGATACTGAAAGAGAAAAACCACCAACCAAGAATCCTATATCTGGCAAAACTGTCCTTCAAATATGAGGGAGAGCTTAAAATATTCTCTGACAAACAGACAATGACAGAGTTTGTGAACAAGATACCTGTTCTATAGGAAACACTAAAGGAAACACTGCAGACAGCAAGGAAAAGACAGGAGTGAGAGGTTTGGAACACAATTTTGGGTGATGGTAGCACAGCAATGTAAGTACACTGAACAAAGATGACTGTGAGTATGGTTGAAAGAGGAAGGTTAGAAGCATGTGTGTGTTGGTTTGAATGTATTATGTCCCCCAGAAAAAGCCATATTCTTTGATGCAATCTTGTGAGGCAGACATATTAGCGGGAATTAAGTTGGAACATTTGAATTAGGTTGTTTGCATGGAAATGTGCCCCACCCAACTGTGGGTGATAACTCTGATGAGATATTTCCATGGAGGCATGGCCCCACCCATTCAGGGTAGACCTTGATCAGTGGAGCCATATAAATGAGCTGACAAACAGAAGGAAATCAGTGCAGCTGAAAGTGACATTTTGAAGAGGAGCTACAGCCAAGAAAGACGCTTTGAAGACAGCACAGGAGCTGTAGATGAGAGACGGTTTGAAGCCGGCTGTTGAAATCAGACTCTTGCTCCAGAGAAGCTGAGAGAGGACAAATATCCCAAGTGCAACTAAGAGTGACATTGTTGAGGAACTGCAGCTTAGAGAGGAACATCCTGGGAGAAAGCCATTTTGAAACCAGAACTTTGGAGCAGGCACCAGCCATGTGCCTTCCCAGATAACAGAGGTTTTCTGGATGCCATTGGCCATCATCCAGTGAAGGTACCTGATTGCTGATGTGTTACCTTGGACATTTTATGGCCTTAAGACTGTAACTCTGTAACCAAATAAACCCCCTTTATAAAAGCCAATCCGATTCTGGTGTTTTGCATTCCAGCAGCATTAGCAAACCAGAACAATGTGGGACACCAAAACGAAAGACAAAAGATAAAGACTGGGACTGTATAACTCAGTGAAACCTAGGATGCTCAACAATTGTAATAAAAGGTACAAATATGTTTTTACATGAGGTAGAACAAATGAATGTCAACATTACAAGGTGTTAAAAATAGGATGGGACTGGGGGGGAAAATACAATCAAGGCAAACTAGAGACTAATTAACAGAAACATTGTATTATGCTTCCCTTAATTTAATAAAGGCAATATACCAAAGCTAAATGCATATGGGGGTGGGGACATAGGGGAGGGGTATGGGACTCCTGGAATTGGTGATGTTGTCTGACTCTTTATTCTATTTTAGTTTAATGCTATCTTTCCTTTTGTTGCTTTCTAGCTGTCATGTTTTTTTTCTCTCTTTTTTTTTTCTTTTTCTTTTGTCCCTCTACCTTCTTTGACTCTTCCTCCTTCTTTGTGGAAGAAATGGAGATGTCCTTATATAGATGGTGATGATGGTGCTGGTGCTGAATACATAAATATGTGACTATTCAGGGAACCCATGATTGTTTACTTAGGATGGAATGTATGGTTTGTGAACAAAACCATCTTAAAAAAATGGGTTGATGAAGAAACCTTGAGGGCACTATATTGAGTGAAATAAGACAGACACTTAAGGACAAATATTGTAGGATCTTACTGATAGGAACTAATTTTAATGTGTAAACTCCTAGACATGAAATATAAGTTTCATGATATAGAACTAGGCTAAAGAATGGGGAGCCGTTGCTTATTATGAGCAGAATGTTCAAGTAGGGTGAACTTAAATGTTTGGAAATGGACAGAGATGATGGTAGCATCTTGTGAGAATAACTAACAGTGCTGAATGGTCTGTGAAGTTGGTGGAAAGGGCAAGCTCAGAGTCACATATGTCACCAGAAGGAAAGTTGGAAGTTAAAAGATGGGAATGTATAAAACAGTGAATCTTGTGGTGGACAATGTCTGTGACTAACTGTACAAATATTAGAAATCTCTCCCATGAACTAGAACAAATGTATGATGCTATAACTAGAGGTTAATAATAGAGAGGCATATAGGAAAAAATATATACCTATTGCAAACTGTGTACTACAGTTAGTAGTATTTTAACACTTTTTCATCAACAGTAACAAATGTACTATACCAAAACTATGACTCAATAAGGGGGGGATGGTTAGTGGTATGGGAGGATTTGAGTTTCCTTTTTTTTGGCCCTATATCTTTTCTGGAGTAATGAAAATGTTCTAAAAATTGAAAAAAAAAAGTTAATTGTGGTGATGGATGCACAGCTGTATGGTACCATGGGCAATTGATTGTACACTTGGGATCTTTGGATAATTGTATGGTATATGAACAATCTCAATAAAAGAAAATAGATGACAAAATTTGAAGAAAAATTGTACATTGAATTTGACAAACCACTAAAATTTTAAATTCCAAAGAGTCTTTGCAAATCTTGAAGGAAAAATATGAATAAGCCAGTAGAAAAAATTGACAAAGGGCATGTATATAAGCAATTAACAAAGTGACTAATACAAATATTTAAATATCTTCTACCTCACAATCCAAAATAGACAAAATAAATAAAACACAATTTAAAATTTCAAATACCAATTTGGTAAAGATGAAAACAAACAAAAGGTAACACTCAATGTTGGCAAAAGTTTGGATAAATGAGTACTTAACATTCTTTCTACCAGAGTGAAATTTTATTTGACAGTGTGCCAATAAAACAGCTTATTCCCTTTAACGCAGTAATAAAATTTTAGTACTTTATATTAAGGAAATAATCAGAAATATTTCGAAAGATTCCAATACAAGTGAGTTCACAACAGACTTATTTATGATAATGAAACTTTGAGAATTTTAAAATAAGGTGATATCTTTATATAACTGGATATAGTTATACAATGGAATACTATTGAGTTTTTAAAGTCATTTAAAAATATTTAATGGAATTAGAAAATAATCTGATAATGTTCTTTATTCAGTATTATCAGTTTTATTTTTAAAATATAAAAGCTAAATATACATATATCAAAGTTCCAAAGAAAAATACCAAAATGTTAACTGTGGCTATCTCTAAAAAGTGTGTTTATGGGTTTCTTTTTTGTTGTTACTGTCATAATTGTACTTTCCAAATTTTCTGTGAGGCACATATTTTGTAATCACTAGGTTTTTTTTTTTTTTTTTTGGAAAGAAGAGTAAATTGATAAAAATATGCGGGTTTAATACATATAACCCAAATTGCCCTATTCTTTCCATTATCAGCTTAGAGTATTTTGGAATGGTAGGAAGAAATATAGAAGAGAATTTCTTTTCTACTTGGATTTACAGATCTCATTTTCTTTGCCCTTCTCATTCTAAAAATTGTAAGTTCTTTTGAAACTAAAAACATTCATCATTTTTTATTAAGAAGTGAATAGGTTTTTTGTTAAACAAAGACTTTTGTGATTTAGTTATTTAGAAAATCTAGAGCTGAAATTTTAGCCTGTGATGCATTGTGCATTCAATAATTCCACCTAATAAATTATTTATTCTCCGTTTAAAATTTGGGACAGTAATATTTACCTCATGCTCATCAAGAGTAAATCCAGTAGCATGCATAGAATGTGTAAGACAAGGCCTGACATGGAGTCAGCTTTTAGTGGCTTCCTGTTGCATTTAGGATCAGATTTTGAGTTTAACAGGACCCTGAGTAATCTGATCTCTTTCAACCTCTTTTCCTTCAGGAGCCACTCTCTGCTTCTTACTAGGCAAATTCCTACTCATTCTTCAGTAATCACCTAGATATCTTTTCTGATCCTCAAGGTTAGGTTAGGCTCCTCCGACGTACAGCCATCACACCCTGTACTTCCCCAGAACACATTACCTTTATATGTACTTATTTGTTTAATGTTTGTGCTCCCTTCCTGACTGTAAGCCTAGGTGGAGGTGATGGGATCAACTATATTTTACTCATTGCTCAATACCTGGTCCTGGGAACCCTGCCTGGTGCATAATAAAACTCAGTAAATACTGAGTTGAGTGAAACAATGCGTGATATAATTATAGCCCTAGAAAAGTAATAAATGAGAGCTGATTCTTTTTCTAATTAAATGAGGTATTTAATTAGAATACAGTTTTGTGGCACTTGTAACAATGTGAGTTACATTGGACAGTTTGCAGATGGAAGTTATCCAGGCTGTGAGGGCAGAGCCCAGGGCCAGAGGAGAGGGGAGGATGGGCCTGGAGGAAACGGGACAAGGCACAGTGGGCCTCTGAAGACAATGAGCAGGGCTCACCCACCCTAAAGCTCAGCCTGACTCACAGCGTGCTGTTCAGCAGGGTTGTGCCCTAAGAGGTCCTGTGGCTGAAGCAGCACCCCTGCCTGGGTATGAGAACCCATTTTCCATCACTTTGGGGACATTAGCAAATTGTTTGATACCATTAGGAAAAAAAAATTCTAGAGGACTTTTCAAATGCTTTCTTGGAATAAAAGTTTATTGAAGGACAGTCATCTAAATTATTTTGATTAGAAATGAGTATTGAGTATCTGATCAATCAGAGAAGGTGGTTAAATAATTAAGTATCTTTTTTCCATTTCCAGCTATATACTCGTATGATTTATGATTCTTAGTGCCAGATAACATTAAAACTAAGAAAAAGAACTAGAGCCTCGTCATTGTCTTAAACCACAAATCATAGAGCCAAATAATGCTATGCTATTGACTGATCCTACAGTATTCCATTTGTCTTGTTGAGGAACTTAATTTCCAAATATGCACTTTGAAAATTGACTACTTTTTAAAGAATGTATTTTATTATTTATTTTTATGTTTTAGTTTAAAATCTTGATGATATTGTTTGTTTTAATTGTTTTTACTTATGTCCAAAAATAAATACAATGTATACTTCTGCTTATAGCATGTAATATTGGATTTCAATTTACAAAAATGTTTAAAATTTCCTTGTAAAATAAAAGTGCTTAAGTAAATCAAGTGAATTAGAAAATACTAAGTGTAGGAGGTATGTTGATAAAATTTTAAAGTTGGCATATAAATGATAAATATTTTAGAAACCTTGGAATGCTGTAAAGTGCTGCATATACAACAGGATTTAGGAAAATAGTGTTATGAATTCTTTACAGCATAGAATTCTTCCTGTTTGCTTGTAAAAGTATAGGAGGATATTTTATAACTCAGGAGCACATATTTACTATGGTTGGAGCTATGTAAACCAGAAAACATGTTCTTAAACTTAATCCATTCCTGTGGGCGTGAACTCATTGTAAATAGGACCTTTTGATGAGGTTACTTCAGTTGGAGTGTGGCCCAGCAGACTGAGGATGAGTCTTTATCCTATTACTGAAGGCCTTATAGGGAAGGTGAGAGAGAAAGAGAGAGAGCGAGAGCGAGCTCTGGAGCGCAGCCAGAGCTGAATGTCAGCAGAACCTGGAAGAGAAGGGAGAAGCCAAGAGAGGCTGCCATGTGAATTGCCATGTGACAAACATGCCAAGTACCAAGGATCACTGGCAGCCAGGCCCAGAACACCACAGTCTTGTGGGAGAAAGCATAACCTTGATGGCACCTTGATTTTGAACTTCTAGCCTCAAAACTATGAGCAATGAATTCCCATTGTTTAAGCCAACCAGTTGCAGGTATTTCCTTTAGAAGCCAGAGAAACTAAAACATATACCATTTAGGTAATCTGGGGGTCGTCATGATCTTTTGTTTTGAGATTATATCATGGGAACAGTACCTCTTCCAGCTGTAAGATTGATACTCCAGAGGCAGGAGAGTAAACTGTTCCCATTCTCCCCCCAACAAAGCTAGACATTGCAATATAGAGACTACTCTACTTTCCCACCTAATAGTTCAATTTGTTGTATTAATATTGTTGGAGACCTTAAGGTGTCACAAAGCACTTATATACAGTAACAACTGGGTCAGTACTGAAGTGTTGTTGATGGTGATTTTGGTAGAATGTTACATGTAAGAGTCAAGTTCTTGAATCTTTATTCAAATCTTGACTTCACCATTTATTAGCTATGTCAGTTGTAAAGTTAAATTTCTTAATCTGTAAAAAGGGGATAATAATAATTGGTGTAAGATTAAGTACAATGGTATATGTAGAGCATATACAATCTTGAATATTACTAATAATAGTAATGCAAAAATTATATATGCTATAGAATAGGAATTATACACATATAGATTCTAGCCACCTTTTCTCTCTTCTTTCTGCTCAATCCCAACTTCCTTAAACTCTCCTTGGTTTTTCATGATCCTCCTGGTTCTAATTTTATTTTTTTCCTGTACCTTTCCTTGGTTTAGGATAGTACTTTTTAAAAGAAATCCTGTGGTAAATAGAGATGTAAAAATCCATTTTCATGAACTTTTATCCATCAAATTTATCATTTATGCAAACCTCTTTTTATAAACTGTTTTTCTCAAAACAAGATATGTATAATTCAAATATTTTCTTGTAATAAACACAATATAAATATATAGAATGTCTTCCTTTGAGGAAAAAGTGATTTTGATAATCAAAGGATTAGACTCCTTTTCCCCATAAATTTCATAGCCTTATATCTGAAGTTTGTGTTTAAAAATTCTAAAATTTCTTTTACATTTCTATGCTTGAATCAAGCAAGATATAATTTTAAGTAGTGCTGGCTCTTGGCGTGGCCCTTTAAGAAACGCAACCTTAAGATTATCCACAGTTTGTATTTTTTTCCTTCCCCTCCCAGGTTGTTTTCCAGTGGAATAAGGTAGTCATCAGGGAAGATTCTCATATGGCAACAGTGAGCAATGTCAAACACACCCACCAATGGTGACCAAAACACCGATGACTATGTGATTTTCCATTTATGACCTGATAAGGATGAGTATTATCCTTGAGTATAAACAATGTGTGTTGTAATGTATAAATTAGGAGCTCAGTTTTAAAGCCAAGGCGATTTTGACTGGTTTAGAGTGCAAAATCTGAAAAGTAATCCTGGCAGCCAGATGACAGAGAGATGATATATATCAAGTTATACTTGTATGTGAAAATCCTTATGTGAGGAATTTTAAAAATCACTAGAATTTCCCTCCAATTTCCAGGTATTTTCTTTACCATGGAACACACAGATGCTATTTTGTTGTTCTTGGACAAAGAGGATATGCAGTGAGAATGTGCATGCTCCCTTTGTTTCATTGCACTTGTTATTTTAATGACTGGAAATTTAGTCAGAATTGTTAAGATTTGTTTGGTGCTGAAAATCTGCAGGAATAAGAGGGAGAGGTGTTACACACAAAGGTGGAGGAGTTGGTATAGTACATCCAATCCAAATTTTAAAAAGTATCACCTGTCCTGCATGCCCCCCCCACCTCCATCTCAAATAAACAGCATCCAAAAACTACAGCCCTTATCTCCACTCCCATGGGACTGTAGGAGTTATATGACTCAGGTCATCTAAAAGAAAACACATCTCAAAGAACACGCTGTTTCTTTTAGTTGAACAACAATGCAGTAGCAAACAATAATACATAATTAAAGCAAAGGTAATGCCATGAGCACATGACCTCACCCCCATTGTGATTTTCCCTCAGGGCTTTCTAGAAGGGTCCAGAAAGCAGATTTCCTTAACAGCTGCACACTATTCTCCAGAGAGGCCCAACATCTTGTTACCTTCTCCTCTCTTCATGAATGGACCAACATAGAAAGGGGAACAATCTAGTGAGTGCGTCATCCCCAGCAATCTCAAAGCTTTTACTTCAGCTCTCAGAGGAATATATTCCAACCACAGTAAGCCCTGAAATGTGAGGACTGAGAAAGATCCACTGGATTTTTGAAAGGGTAGTTTCAGGTCATAAAAAGCAGCAACTTTATCAGCTTATAAAACAGGCCAGCTTTCTAATGTTTTTAGTCCATGCATGTTACTCATCCTGCCTGCCCTGCGGCAGTTACCCACCTGTAACTGGGTTCCTCTGGTTTCAGTAGTAGGTTTGTGCTGAGTTGGATAGTGTAAGATTGGAGTATGAGAAAGGACAAGTTTCAGCTCCTGAAAAGCCATAACCATGGCTAAGAGTCAGATAAATTCCTTCCTTTTTCTGGCTTCTAATATTGTGATGAGCAAGGTGAGGGTGTCTACGTTTTTGCAAGTGGCCCACAAACAGGGTTTTATGATGGGTCCCAATCTGTCTAAATATGGGGTTCCTGTATTTCTCATTCAGGAAATGGATACACATATTTCCTAGGACAATGATAACTTTCTTTCTGGGAAATCAAGCATCATCACCCTCATTAGCTGTGGGGCTCCATTTCACAAAGCATGACTCTATGAATTGGCCTGGTTGCTGCAAGTTAGCTTCCCAAGAGAACAGACACTGAGATGAAAATTAGCGTGCAGGAATTTTTGAGGGACTGCTTTTGTGATCAACACCTCAAGACAGAAAGGAAGGAAGCAGGATTTGGACGGAGAACTTGAATTGTGATACAGGCTCAGTATAGGCCCTAGCTGATCCTATGGGGAGTTCTAAGAATGGGAGGACCTTTCAGAGGTTCCCACACTGGGACGAGGGGCCTACACTCACACCCCATGTCAATCGGTGCTTTGATGTGGGCTTCCCTTGGATGAGGGATAAGCTTGGTCTTGGCAACTCTCTTCAGCAAATGTGATATATAGAGGAACTGAGAGTTGAGAGCTGTCTTTTGGAAGCACTCTCAGGAGCTGGGGTAGTAAGTTATTTGTTCCTGAAGGGATGTCTCTGTGGAATATTATAGTACCTACCATACTAGCCTGTATCTTGAAGGCCTTGGTTCTTTCTGAACTCTGTGAACATATAGAGCAGTACTGTCTAGTAGAAATTTCTGAGATGACGGAAATATTCTATGTCTGCACTGTGGAATACAGTAGCTATTTAGCCACATGTTGTTATTCCATACTTGAAATGTGGCTAATGCTATCAAGGAACTGAAAATTTAAATTTATTTAATTTCAAGTAATTTAATTTTAAAAAATTTAGATATAATTCACATATAAAATTCACCCCTTTGAAGTATGCAATTCAGTGGTTATTAGCATATTCACCAAATTGTACAAAATTATGTAGCCAGAATTTTCATCATTAGCAGTGAATCCCTGTTCCCCATTCCCCTCAGCACCTAGCAACCACTAATTTACATTGTGTCTATGGGTTTGACTGGCCTCATAGAATGAGTTGAGAAGTGTTCTCTCTTCTGTTTTTTTAGAAGAATTTCTGAATGATTGGTTTAATTATTCTTTAAATGTTTAGTAGAGTTCACCAGTGAAGACATCTAGCCCTGGGCTTTTCTTTATGGTAAGTTTTTTAATTACTAATCAATCTTTTCACTTTTTATAGGTCTATTCAGATTTTCTTATTGGGTCAGTTTCAGTAATTTGTGTCTTTCTAAGAATTTGTCAGTTTATTCTAGGTTATCTAATTTGTTGACATCCAATTGTTCATAGTATTTCCTTATAATCCTTTTTATTTTTGTAAGGTTGGTAATAACATTCCTTCTTTCATTCCTCATTTTAGTAATTTGAGTCCTTTCTATTTTTCTTGGTCAGTTTAGTAAAAGGTTTGTCAATTTTGTTGTTTTCAAGGAATTAACATATGGTTTCATTGTTTTTCTCTGTTGTTTTGTTATTCTCCCTTTCATTTTTTTCCTTCTCTAGTCTATTATTTCCTTCCTTCTGCTTTCTTTGGTTTAGTTTGATCATCTAGTTTCTCAAGGTGGAAGGTTAAGTTTTGATTTGATATCTTCTTTTTTAGTATAGGCATTTACAGTGACACATTTCTCTCTAAGCTATGCTTTAGCTGTATTCCAAAAAGATTTCATATGCTCTATCTTTATTTTCATTCATCTCAAAATATTTTTCTGGTTTCCTTTTTGATTTATTCTTTGACACACTGCTTATTTAGGAGTACATTGTTTCACTTCCACATACTTGTGGATTTCCCAAATTTTTTTTTGTTATTTATTTCTAATTCCCTTCCATTGTCATCTGAGAGCATACTTTGTAAGATTTTAATCCTTTTGAAACATGTTCTTTGCTCTAAAATATGATATGTATCAGAGAATGTTCCGTGTGCATTTGAGAAGAATTCATATTCTGCTGTTGGTTGGTGTGCCAGTTTGAATGTATTGTGTCCCCCAAACGCCATTATCTTTGATGTAGTCTTGTGGGGCAGATGTTTTGGTGCTGATTAGATTTGCTTGGATTGTGCCCCACCCAGCTGTGGGTGATGACTCTGATGAGATATTCCCATGGAGGCATGGCCCCACCCGTTCAGGGTGGGCCTTGATCAGTGGAGCCATATAAATGAGCTGACTCAAAGAGAAGGAACTCAGTGCAGCTGTGAGTGACGTTTTGAAGAGGAGCAAGCTTGCTAGAGAGGAACGTCCTGGGAGAAAGCCATTTTGAAACCAGAACTTTGGAGCAGATGCCAGCCACGTGCCTTCCCAGCTAACAGAGGTTTTCTGGGCGCCATTGGCCATCCTCCAGTAAAGGTACCCGATTACTGATGTGTTACCTTGGACACTTTATGGCCTTAAGACTGTAACTGTGTAGCCAAATAAACCCCCTTTTTATAAAAGCCAATCCATCTCTGGTGTTTTGCATTCCACAGCATTAGCAAACTAGAACAGTTGGAATGTTTCTTAGGTCTAGTTGGTTTATGTTATTGGTGAATTGTCTATTTCTCCCTTCCATTCTGTCAGTTTTTGCTTCATTTAGTTTGGGGCTCTATTGTTTGGTGCATCTATGTTTATAATTGTAATGTCTTCTGATAGATTGTCCCTTTTATCATTATAAAATATACTTTGCTCCAGTAGCAATTTTTACCTTAAAGTAAATTTTGTCTGATATTACTATAGCTACTTGACTCTCTTTTAGTTGGATAAAAGACATAATCCAATTATGCTGTCTATAAGAGACACATCTAAGTATGGTTGACACTGTAGCTTGGCTACAGTGCAGTGTTCTAAGTGCTACATGTTTATTAACTCATTTAATTCTCACAACAACCTTATGATGTAGGAGAATTGTTCCCATCTTTATATAGATAGGGAAACTGAGAAAGAGCTAATAAATGGTGAAGTCAGAATACTAACCAGTCTAGGTCCATAGTCTGATCTCTTTCTCACTTTAAAAAATTTTTTATTGTGGATATATATATATATATATATATCCACAATATATGTCATAAGATTTGCCATTTTAACCATTTTTGACTGTACAATTTGGTGAAATTAATGCAATGCATTAATTAATGTAATTAATACAATATTGTGCTTCCTGCACTACCAACCATTACCAAATTTTTCATCACCCTCTGATGGTTTGAAACTGTATGTACTCCAGAAATCATGTTCTTAAAGCTAATCCATTCCTGTGGGTGGAGACCTATTGTAAGTAGGATCTTTTGGTGAGGCTACTCACTCATTCAGGGTTTGTCTTAATCCTCTTACTGGAGTCCTTTATAAGAGAATGAAATTCAGACAAAAAGAAAGAAAGCCTTGAGGCAAGAAGCTGAAAACAAAGAAACCCAGAAGAGAAGGGAGAGATCAGCAGACAGCACCATGTGCCTTGCCATGTGGCAGAGGAGTCCAGGATTGCCAGCAGCTGGTGTTCAGGGAGAAAGCATTACCTGATAATGACTTGATCTGGATATTTTCACAGCTTCAAAACTCTAAGCTTGTAAGGTAATAAATTCCCATTGTTTAAAATCAACCTATTTTATGGTATCTGCTTTAGGCATCAAAGAAAACTGAATCACACCCCAAACAGAAACCATTAAGCAATATTTGTCCATTCCACTCCACCTGGCCTCTGGTAAATCTCTAACCTACTGTCCTTCTCTATGAATTTGCTTGTAGCAGATATTTCATTTAAGTTGAATCATGCAATGATTGTCCTACTGTGTCTGGTTTATGTCACTCAACCTAATGTTCTCAGGGTTCATCCATGTTGTAGCATGTAACAGAATTTCATTCCTTTTTATGGCCGAATAGTATTCCATTGTATGGATATACCACATTTTGTTTATTCATTAATCTGACGAACACTTTGGTTGTTTCCACCTTTTGGCTACTGTGAATGATGCTATAGGGAGTCATGTGCAAGTATCCATTTGTGTCCCTGTTTTCAATTCTTTTGGGTAAATACATGGGAGTGGAGTTGCTAGTAATTCTATGTTTTAACTTTTTGAGGAACCTCCAGAATGCCTTCTACAGTGGCTGCATCATTTTACATAACCTGATCTCTTGACCACTGTCTTATATTGCCTCTCCTGATACAGGATCTCTTGCCCATGGCTTTCATGCACAGTCTTCAGAGTTACATATGGGTGGACTTAGACAGGGCTAGAGAAGGTTGATAGTACCTGCAAAGAATTATGTGCAAAAATAGAACAGTTGGGGTGAGACTAAAGCAGGGTGGGATGACTGGGTACTGGAAGAAAGAGGATTTATTGGCCCTAGAAAGGATTACAACCAGAGTACAGGTGAAGGGAATAACTGAAGCAGGAAGAAGGAGGAACAAGGCCATCATTGAGAGAGAATGAAAATGGATCTTGGTGTCTCCTAGGAACCCAAATGATGTCTGTTTCTTTCACATAAGTATCAATCCCTTCCATCCACAGAGCTCTTCTTGATCATTCTGGAGTCAGCCATACCTGGGTTTGAATGTTTCTAGCATAATCTTTCCAAGATCGTTTCTTCATCTGTAAAATGGGATGAGGATTGAGTAGAATAATTCCTTTAAAGTGTTTTGCATTGTACCCAGCTCATCCAATGCCCAGAATATTTGTCTGTTTCCTCTCTTTAGTTCTCCCTCTGCCATCCCCTGTCCTATGTACCTGCGTATAATAGATATCTGATAAATATTTCATTATTGACTAAATTAAATCTAATCCTATATAAGTCCTGAAGGCTCTATTAAGGAAACTGGGCAAATTAATCTATTCACAAGTGTCTCTTCATCACCTTCCATTCCAGAGTGACTGGTAACTAGTGCATCAGAGACCAAATCAAGCCATGTGTTGATAGATACACAGTCTGCACAAACTTCAGTAGCAGTGTCAGCACCAAACACCCAAGATGACAATTAGGAAGAACAAATAACTCCGAGAAAAGGTGTCCTTAAAAGTGATGAACAGCCAAGTAAACAAGTAAATGGAAATAAAGGAATCAATCACTCAATCACCACTGATATCCTGCACTGTCCTGGGGGATATTATCTATTGGATGCAGCTGTGAAAAGGTGATGTCGAGACCTGCTTTGGATTCCCAGACCTGTCTCAGATCCTTTGTCTAGCCTTAAGAAAAATTATTTCACTTCCTTTTTTGCCTTCGGTTCCATTAATAACAGCTCACCATTATTGAGCACGTAATATGTGCCAGGCATTCTTTGATTTTAACAATAGCTGTACAAGGTAGGTACTCCTAATTATTCCAGTGGCTCATAGGAGGAAACTGATTCACGGAGAGCTTAGGTAACTTGTCCAAAGATGGGATTCAAATCAGGATAGCTTGGCTTCAGTGTTCATGTATATATACGCTAAGCTTTCCTCTTTCATACTATAGAAGGATGAGCAAAACAGTTCACAAAATAAGTGGAGCAGTTTTGTTATTGACTATTTGGAAATACATTCAGATTCCTGCTCTTCAAGGCTAAACAATGGTAGACTTGCAATATTTCGGGTATAGATTAATTTCTTCAAATGTCTGTAACTGATGCATTTCAGTCTGACAGATGAAATGACCTATTATTTCCTTAATGCTGTCTTGAAAATTATGAGTCAGAGATTCATTATGACCATACATTGCTAGCTCAAGTTGGCAAGTGTCCAGGAGAGATTTATATATTCTCACAACGTGAGAAGCTAATGGAGCCAGCCCTCCAACCACCCAGGAGAACACTGAGGCTTCAATACTAGGTACAGCACCCATGCACACCTGCATGCCATCAGTGAAGTCATTAAGTGAGCAGACAAGAACAGCCTGCCATCGTGTCTGCTTATTGTCACTGCTGAAGAGGTATTGACAGTGTTGAGACAGGCTGTCACTGGAGGAAGCAGGGACTGAATCAACAACCAGCAGAACATCCACCCGATGAAACCTGTTCCTCAAGGCATTACATCAAAACAAAATGTATGGAGAGCCTGTGTGCATGGACAATTCACTTCTCTACCTGCTCAGACACAATGGATCTGGGTGATGTGCAAACAGATAAAGTATTTCGTGGTTGCGTTGGTGAAGAAATGACTGTTGAACTGAGTTAAAACTCAGAATGTAAGTGGGTTCAGTCTCTGTTTCTTACCTAATAATTGAACCCTACACATCTCCTATCCACAGACCAAATAGGAAACAAAGGAGCCACATTATAGCCTTGTTGGAAGAGTGGTCCCATCTCTTCTCATTGAGAACATATTAAGAATCCATAGCATTTTCAGAGGCAGCCAAGTCTTACTTTCAGAAAGATTCCATTAATTATGGACTTATTCTTTAGGAATTAATCTTAAATGGAACGCCAAGATTTTAGAGTGAACATTCTTAGTGACGTAAGTGACTTAGTAGATCATAGAATTGTAATGAGAAATATGAATTTATACCATCTGAGATATGAAAAATAATAAAAATATATATTTCATTTCAATAGCTGGGCAAAGTGAGAGAAGAGGAAACTGAAAGTGTGTGTGTATGTGTGTGGGCATGTGCTGGTGCCTAAAATTTGTTCCAAATTTGCTGGGAGTCCCAATTGCTTAAGGGGATCCAGAGTGGATCAGTCTGTTCCAAGTCTCATGGAAAACAGTTACCTCCTCCATTGTTTGGAGTTAAACTCTGCCAGCAGTGGTGGGAAAGTTTTAAACATAATTACACTATATAGAGGTACAGTGAGTGAGTCAAAGGCCTGGACCAGCATGGCTTGAGATCATGGAATCAGAAAGGTAGGTCACAAATCACCAGCTGGGTTAGAGTGTTAGCCATTGGCCTTATAGCTGACAATAATCCTTCAGGGGTGATGGATGAGGTAGGCTGACATCAGAACAGGTGGGAATATTACAAGAAATATTAAAAAGAGACTTTCTTAAAGTCTTCAGCGATTAAAGTCCATGGAAAAAACTTAATCCAAATCATAAAAGACAGAGTGGAAAGGAGATATTTTTCCATTTGATCAATTAAAAAAGGCAGGCCCTATTTGTACTGGTAACCTCAAACCCTTCCTGATAGGTCTGTGAGCTAGTGTCTTATTAGAATTAAAACTTCAGCTCTGCTTATTTCCAAATAATTGGTAGACTGGGAAACTGTGCTCTAAATTCTAGTTAACTGCTGGTTGCTCTTGCTTAACTCTGTATCACTGCTGTTCAGGGCTCTTATTGATCGTAGTCTCTCAGAAAAGAACAGGGATTAAGTATGTTGATATGATCTGTTTGATGTCTAGGGAAGGGTGAGTCAAACGTGAAGCTAACTGGAACCTGAGGCCATAGCTGGTGGTATCTTGAAACTCCATCCTGGTTCCCCTCTCCCCCCCTTCCTCTCCCATTCCCTCCTTCTTTTCCTCTCCCCTTTTCTTCTGTTCCCTGTTCTCCACCCTTTCCTCTTGATTCTGTCCAGTCTTCTATCCTTTCCCTTCCCTGCTGTCCCCTCTCCCTCTAACTTCTGGCTGCCTGGCAAGCTCCGATCAGCATCAGTTTGCTTCTCTGGTACCACTCAGGGCTGAAGTTAGAGCTGAGCTGATAATGGTCATGAATCTCTGCATGTAGGGACTCACCTCCTTCTGAGACCAGAAACTAGTACTTTCCGCATTGCTGATCATCTGAGATGGGTTTAAGGGAGATGAGAGCATACCAAATGCAGACTGTGGAGTAGCCCATGTGGCAGTAGTGGTGAAATATTAAAAGAGTAAAAGGCTAAGCTTCGAAAGTTAACAAAAATGTTTGATAGATTCACACAGGATATGTCCCAGGGCCAATGATTTTTTTTCCCTGTAATGTAAAATCCATTTCCAGCTCAAACTCAGTCTGAAAGTCACTTTACCTCCCCAAAATAAAAACAGAATATAAGCCACACTTCTTGTCTCTTCTGTGGTAGGCAGGATGTGTTACACAAGG
Organism: Choloepus didactylus; assembly: GCF_015220235.1. Classification (NCBI taxonomy): domain Eukaryota; kingdom Metazoa; phylum Chordata; class Mammalia; order Pilosa; family Megalonychidae; genus Choloepus; species Choloepus didactylus. Next base: position 24,657,420 of record NC_051322.1, on the reverse strand, counting down.
GCAGAACACAGAGGCAAATGGCTACGCCAAAGAGAACTCCAATTAGAGGGGATGACAGAGCGGCAACATCTTGCAAACAGAAATGTGAAGAACTGCTGTCAAACTTTTAGCAGAGTAGGTATTGGAAGAAGCCACCTCTTTTAATGCCCTTGATAAAGGTGGTACTTGTATGAACATTGGGCAATTGTATAGGTGGAGAATGCAGCGCAATGTAATATATTAAAATGTAATAAGGAATCTGATAGGTGGAAATAACATCCCTGCATGGATCAGTGCTTGACACAAAAGAACGTGGGGCACATAGAAGAAACTGAACAAGGCAGAGGAAAGGAAATCCAGGTTCTCACCAGAACAGGGATGATTCTCTGGTAGTTGTTGCTAATTCCTTAATTACATGAAATTAGAAATTGGCATTAGAACCCCAATCTGGGTCTTTTGTGGTTTTCTGTACATAATTAATTATGCTTAAGATTTTTCTCGAGCAGATTTTCTCAGACTTGGCTACATTTTAAGAATACACAAGAAGCTTTAAAAAGTCTGTATGCCTGGACCCTATCTCAGAAGAATTAAATTGGAGAATGTGCTGGTGCGGCCTGGCCTTCAGTATTTTGAAAAATTTCCCAGGCAATAATGTCAAGCTTGAGAACCACTGCTCTAGGGTAAAGAATATTTCATTTTTATTCATATTTATACTGTGGGTTCAGATATTTTCAGTAAAACTCTGTTGATTTCATAAAGTACTGAGTTGAATAGCCCTTTCCACCAGTCCTTTGAAGCACTGGAGAAAAATAAGGATATGCTGGTCAAGAAGTCTGGGAAGGCTGTATACTTTAGTTTCTCTTAGTGAGTCACACTGCGTATTAGCATACTAAAAGCGCTGAGAATTCCTGCAATAAAGAATTCTGCCTAATTGGGTACTTCTCAACCCCATTTCCCCCTTTTCTGATATATCAATATCAGAAATATTAATATATTAGATATATATAAATAATATATTAATGCCATGTAGAACTAGTGTTTCTTGAAAATCACTTGTAGAAAATCTTCTGCTTTGAAGTATGCCTGTTAAGTACAGAAGGGGCGGACTCCACTGACTACTGCAATCAAGATTCTGGGGCCCAGATTAGGCAGACCGAGGAAACCCTACAACTGAAAAACACTTGCTCATTTGGTTTCTTCGAATGATGATTTAGCTCGATTGCCAGGGTTTGAATCCTAGCTCTGACACCTATTAGTTCTGTGTTCTTGGACAATTGATAAAATCTCAGTATGCTTCAGTTTCCTCATCTGTAAAATGGAAGAAATAATGTTTGAGTTTTGAGTATTAACTTTTAAAAAATGTGCAAGAGTGTTCAGTGAACATTCACCAGTATTAAACCTTATAAATCACTCTAAAATATTTAGTATTTCCAGTTTCCTGTTAGACAGTATTATGTCAATGTCCCACTGATGCCTCAGTCACAAGATTCAGCCAGTACTTATTTGTTTCTCATTGATTTTTGTATTTTTTCCTGTAGTGCCATTTTTCTGATGGTCACTTAGTATGAAAACCTGCATGCCATTTTTAAATTCTTCTCATTCCTTGCAGTTCAGATTTAATTGTGTTGCTGCCTTCTTGATTTTGTTGGCAATAATTATTGTATCTATGCTTCAATTTCTATTTCTGGTGCTCTCATTCAGTCTTCAGAAATTTCTTTAAACCTGGAGCATTGGAATAGCCTCATTTATTTTTTGCCTGCCCTAAGATATCCAGCTCAGCAAAAGCAGATTAATCTAAGAAAAATATCTGTTTGAAGATATTCCCCTAATGTTTTCTTATTGTCAGCCTGAGAAATTAATTATTCTAACGTTTGTTGAGTATCTATTGTGTGCCAAGTTCCAAACCAAGCATTGAGGGTACAAAGACAGTAAGACAAGGCTTGGCCCTCAATGGCTTTACAGAGCTGTGAGTAGACAAACAAGTAAATGATTGCGATACAGTGTGCCATGGTGAAATTGTACAGCATGCTTTGTGATTGTAGGTAAATATGGATGATAGAGTGTGTGTGTACACACATGCAATTAATTTTCCCTAAGGAAGGAAGACTTCACAGAGACATCGTTTAGTTGAATGTTTACCTTCCAAATCTGGTGCAGGTAAGTGGGAGTGATAGGTTAACCTGGTTTTGTTTCTCTTTCCATTTGGTTCCCAGCTATCTTGCTTAACTTAGCTCTCAGTACTCTTCCTGCACAAATCCAACTGTTTTACCCTCCATTTTCCAAATATGCCTTGCCCACATGAAACCTTTGCTCAGTCTGTTTCCTCTGCTGATAATGCCCCCTTTCTGCAACCCCATCTCTACCTTTCATTTTATTCAGGACATGTTTCTTGAGTTCCCACTAGCATCTGTATGTTTTGTGTACCAAGACATGCTCCTCAAGATAGGATTAATGACAATGAAGGCTGCCAATAGCTGACAAACTTGTACGCACCTATGGTGATGAGGTATTGTGTTTGGCCATCAGACTAAAAAAATATGACTGAAACAAGATGTGGTTTGTTTTTCTCTCAGATAAAAAGAAATCCCAAAGGTTGGCATTCTACCACTGGGATGGCGACCCCACAATGTCAACAGCAAACTTGGTTCATTCTAGTTCTTTACTCTTCAAAGCTAAAGGAAAGCCTTTATCCTCGTGCTTACAAGATGGCTGCCATAGTTTCAGCCATCATCTGTGAGTTTCCACATATAAATAAAGAAGGGAAAAAGGACAAAAGTGTCCACCAACTGGGTCAACCCCCTTTAAAGAACTTTTTGAGAAGCTTGAAGCCAAGTACCAGAATTGGTCTTAGGGCCAGGCTTTATAGGGCCTGTTCTGGCCTTTCTCTGGCTGTGCCTTCCCCTTTGAGAATTCTTTAAAAACCCACAAGGCAAAAGGGAACTACCTGCCAAAAGCCTGCTCACTCGTTCTAGATAATACTCCAGGTGCCCTGTAATTCCTGCCCAAGTGAGCCCAAGCCCACTTCTAGGTCTGTATAAGTCTATCATCCTGTGTGCAGAATGTGGCAGTGGTGTACGTACCCATAGACCTGAGAGTTGGTCAAGGGAAGGCTGTCCTTAGCAGGTGGGTGGCAAGCATGTGGATGGAGCTTGGAAGTGAGGGCTGGCATGTCCACAAGCACATGCTTGAGTTCCCTGGCTGTGTAAGTTGGAGCAGAGTCTAGAAGAAGAAGGGAAGCAGGCCACCTGAACTGACTGTCCCTTTGGCTTGGGACATGGAAAGAACCTGGGTATTCCAGGCCTTCCAGATGTTATAAAGGCATTTTAATCAAGGTATAAGTATGGAAGCTATTTTATTTAACACTTTGTTAATTTGATTTATTATCTTTAAATATTTACACAGGTAGTATTTGGGCCACCACTTGTAGTCTTGTGCCCGTCCCTCCAAATGCCAGGGGAAAGCTTGCACATACTCACTTCCATTTACAACTCCTTGGCCACCACATTTGTAAGGAAGGTTGGGATATGTAGTTCATTACCCCTCTCCCTTGACACACACACACACACACACACACACACATATACACACATGCAATCTCTCTTTTGAAGCTAGCAGATGGGCAGAATGGGTATTGGATGGACAGCCAGCTGTCTCTGCCACATGTGTTTATGAGGGAGGTTGGAAGTAGAGATCTCTCTGCATTGTCTGCAGAGGATTGATATTTGTATCCATATCATAGTAACTTACAAATAAGGAAACAGACTTGATTGATCAAATGTGTAGATAATTTTTAGTATCCAGTGACTTTGCAGCAGGCCTCACATTAAGGACAAAAGTAATATCCTTAAAAATTTCCTGTAGAAGGTGTGAGGTTATTTGGAAAGGTGGAGTGGGTGATGGTGTTATATCTCCTGGTGGGATAGCCCAGAACACTCCAGTGGTTATAGCTGAGGTGCTCTGACAGTGGCCTGCAAGGGATTAAGAAAGGAATTCAGGATGAAGGAAAGGAATTGAGGATTAGGAAACTGCACCACAGGGAAGAAGCTCAATCTAAAATGGAGCTTGGATAATTTAACTGAGTAGGTACTTGCATGTCAGAAAGTCTCATTTCACTGTTAGAAGTTAGTCTTGAGCAAAGTATTTTTAAAATAAAGGCTATAATGATCTAAAAGGGAGTATTTAATCTGGTTTTGGATAGTTAGCATGTAATAATTTTCCTCCTGCCTGTTGATCCCTTGGATAATGGATGTTAACAAAAACAACCCCAGAAGATTATATGTAATCTGCAAACATCAATAATTAATGTTTGTGATCTGTGGACACAGTGTTAGGATGACTGAAAGAACACATTTTGTGATTCTATAATAGAAATGTTCTATGTAAGAAAGACAATCTCTCTTTGTACTTCCTTGGTGAGGAAAACAAATTCAAAGTGTCAGTGGAGGCCTGGGTATTGGATAAGTGGAAAAGAGCTGAATGTCTAGAGTAAAGATGTGTTTCTTGCATGAATAACTTCCTAAAAATCTGCTGAAGAAGTGATTTTGTATCAAGCTGAAACTCCAAACCAGCATCATTTTAATTTGCCCAGCACCTGTGAAGGAGTACAGCTGCAAGGCCATGGGAAAACAATAGGATCTGTGACAGTTCATTAATATAAACCAGCAACTAGATTTATTTGGAAAAGTCATTGATATAGAATTACCCTGGAGGACACAATGGCATTCCTGAAGCAGGCCAGCAAGCAGCTAAGTAAGATTATAGATGTGTGCACATCATTTGACACTGAACAGTAATTTAGTAACTAGTACAATTTATTGTGTGTGTCAACCAGAATAACAAATGTGTAAAGAGCCATGATTGCTTCAGGAAAGTTAGGTTTGTGTATTATTCAGTTGTTTGGCTTTTTGCATGCAAGGTTATTTTGTTCTGGAAAATCAAGATAATGGTGTTGCCTCTAAAATGATTATTCGTGTGTGTATGCATAGAAGAAAATATGAAAGTACAAATTCTTGTCTAACAACTCCAAGCCTTAATATAATGCTGACAAGAAGTTAAAGAAATTGTTTATTGCAATCAAATCATCGCTTTCCTGTGTTGGCAGTGACCACAAATATTTCAGGTATGGTAATTCACAAGCAATCTGATTTGTATAAAATGAAAGGTATCCGCAGATCTGAAGAGAAATGGATCTGTTAACCACTCACTTATATTGCAAACAGTAAAATGTAACCCTAGAAAATGGGAGGAAAGCGAGAGTCTTCTTTCATATACTGAAAGAAGAAAATCTAAGCATCAGGCACAAATGTAATAAGCTTGTCACTGAACTTGCTCCCAGCTATGAGACAGGCAACATTACCCAATAATGTGGGAGCAAATGAAGAGAAGGCCCTCACCCCTCTAACGTTTCCTCTTTAAATGCAAAGGAAATCTCAGCAACCCCCAGCTAATTTTCTTAGTTGTTTTTTTTAATCCTTTCACCACCAGTAGTTAGAATCCCTGGTACTGTTATGATCATTGGAAACTGATTGACCTGAACTACTGGTCGTAAAGAGTTAAATTTTATAGGGACCACTGAGGACTTGCTGAATGGGTAGGGTTTGGTAGGGAGATTATCTCCAGGACACCATAGCAATATTGCCAACCACTGGGGCCTTGGCCATTTTTATCAGCCACCTGTAAAGGTGGTCACGGTACATTGAGGTGGGAAAGGGGCGGGGGGAATGCACAAGGTATCCATTTATAATCTGTAGCTGAGAGGTAAGGAGTTTATAGATGATAAACCTCTCCCTTACCTTTTAAAATATTTTCTACAATTTTTAAAGGTACTAAAGCCCTTTCTTATTTTAAGAGAGGAAAAATTATCTAAAATTCAGGAAAGATCTGATTTGAAATGGAAAAACCTGGTATTTGGGTGGGAATCCATTAAGAAGCTATTTGAATTTACAGTTATAAAGGATGGCTTATTTGAAATCTCAGAAATTGAAGACATATTAAATTATTTGTGCTACATGTTTCTTAATTTTAGCATGATTTTCATCCCTTTTTCAAATCCTCTGACTCTAAGAGACTTTCTGAGTGTTTGGAGCTACAAAGTACATTCTGTGATGGGAGAATGTCCAAGGACTGCTTCTCATTTCGTTAAATTCTCTAATGGCACTGCTCAAAAACACAGTCTTCTACACAAATGCCAGAATTTTTTTGTTTGTTTGGTTTTCATATCATGTTTGAAAAACATTCTAAAAATATGAAGCAATTATAAAATTCTCCAAGTTCCCCTGTAACAATAGTGCTAAAACATTCAAAACAGAGGCAAAAAACATAATAAAGAAGTGAAAAATGTTGAATTTTCAGTAAGACTGCAGCCACCACATCATCTTCAGTTCCTCAAAACAGTAGACATGGGTCAGATATGAATTGTAACAACTTCTGTAGACAGCTCAGATGTGAATTGTAGCAACCGCCATAGTTTTTGCTAGCTCTGTCCTATACCTTTTGTTTGGGGCAAACAGCATGCCTGGCTCATGTCTGAAAATGCGAAGTCCAGTACAACAAATTCGTCCTCAGAGTTGTCTCATACAAGTATTTTGAGGAGAGAAAAGTTGAAACCTAGAAGCAAAATTTGGTATATGGACATTTTCTTTTTAGATTTTACTGACACCTGTACATGAGTTGACATTTTAAAAGTTGGGAGTTTCACATAAAAATTTGGATTTCCAATTTCGCTTGAAAAATTAGAAGATATGATACCTGCGCCCCACATCCTCTGTTGCAGTGATCAAGCGGAGGGGAGTAGCAGGGTTCCTTGGGTAGGGACACAGCTCTCTGCTCATTCCTTCTAAGTTATAGTCTATGTGATTCCAGTTAAGCATATGCATGTTATGGAGACAGGGATCATCACGTGGTCTATTCCAAATGCCATGTCTCCAAAGATGACCCAGGTCTCTAAGCAAAACCAGCTACATAATTTATGGGGCCCAGTGTAAAAAGAAAATGGGGACCACCTTATTCAAAAATTAACAATTTCAAGATGGCTACAACAGTGCATGGAACCAAGCGCAGGGCCCTTCTGAGTGTGGAACCTGTGCCACGGCGCAAGTCCCAGGCTGGTGAAGTCCCTGGCTGTACAAATAGCTCTGGCTCCAGGGGCTGGCTACCCTTGTTTTTACTCTGACAACTTAAGAAACTGTGTTGAGTGGTTTTCCTGAAAGAAAAATAATTCTAAAAGAAAGTGAATTCTGGAAGGACTGATAGCCCAGAAGACATGACAATGAGTTGATCAATTCTCACAGCATTAAAGTGAAAAAGCAGAGATATGTTAAATCCTTTTTTGTTTTGTTTGCAGAATGTTTTAAAAATGCTTTATTAAAGCACATAATTTTTTAAAATTATAAAAGTAGTACATACATATGGTAAAAATTTAAACAACATAAAACATACAAAATTAAAACTGAAAAGTATCCCTTCCTTTCCTCTCAGTGCTTTACTCACACCCTGGGAGCACCCACAGATGCTTCTTGGATGTAGACATCCTTGTTACATATTCCTCACATATTTTTCTAGAAATTTTCTCCATATATTTATTTAACACAAATGGGACTATAGTATATTAAACACCTGAACTTAAAAAAAAATTAATGTAACTTAGTAGCTCTTATTGATGAAGGAGAATTATCTTCCTTTTTTAAACTCCTGCATACTGTTCCATTTCATGTATGCATAAATCTATTTAACGATGTCTGAGAAGATGAACATTATATTGTTTCCATTATTTTTGTTTGTTGGTTTCTTTTGCTATTCTACATACCCACTATTAAAATAAATGTCCCTGCTAATATTGCTGCCCCCTTAGATCTTCCCATAGCTTTCTTTCCTATCTTTCAGAACCCTGTTTAAATGCCACCTCCACAGAGAAAATCAACCTTAGACGTTTTTCTTCTTAATTTATTTCCTAGCACTTACGACCATCAGAAATTATATGACGTTATTTTTACTTGTTTGTTTAATAACATTGCGAGTAGTGATGCCTGTGGTTTGTTACATACAGGGACGTAGGCCAGATTTACTTGATAAATGAGTAAAATCCGTGCATATGCCTTTTTCCTGTAGGAGAGACTCATAAAATTGGGAATATGAAGTCAAAGGCTGTGTGCATTTAATTTTTTGCTAGATAGTGGCAAATTTCCTTACCAAATCTTGTACCAGTTTGTCCTTGCACTGACATTCCTGGTTTTCTCTCAACCCTAGTCGATGTCATTTTTAGTAATACTTTAAATCCTCAACAAGTTATTTTTCTTTGCATTTCTTTAAGTATGGAATATATTAATGTGCAGTGCTAGCATTTTGGTGTATGAAGTTTGTGAGGGGAGGCAAAAAAAGAGACAGAAAAGTTTGGAAAAATTATCAGCTTCCTTGCTGTAAAACTCTCCATGAACCCCTGCATGTAGTACTTGGTTGTATAATGCCCCTCTTCCTTGGCTGGGGCTGCCCCTCATCCTCTCTGTGTATCAACATCCCACCCATTCTCCCTTCAAGGGCTGATTCAGAGGCCATTTTCCCTTAGAAGTCTTCTTTTTCTCTCCCGCTCCCACTTCACCCAGTCAGAAATTGTCACCCTTTCTCAGGGCCCCCACAGTTGTTTGCAGTGACTCTTTCACACGGCTACCCTTTCACACACCCATCCTTGTGTGTAGGAAGAATGTCATATCTGTAATTCCTCCACATTTGAGTGTGTCTTGAAATGATGGTAGACTATGGCATCTTCGAGGCCAAGGAGCACCTTCTCCCTTCAGAGGGTCCGCCCAAGTAAGAAGCACGGAAGCCCTCAGCCCACTGGCCAGAGAGTGCTGTCCTCCTGAGCTGGCCTTTGATTGCTCTGAGTGTGCAAGATAAGCATGAGCCAGTGCAGTAGCTAGCGGGGTCAGCCCTGAACATCAGGGGTCCTCCAACCCTAAAGGAATGATGAGTCATTTTAAGCCCACCTGGGGTTTTCTCTAGTACTTTATCTGTGTCACCCATATCTCCTCAACCTATGGGCAAACAAAACCACAGTGCCTTTATCAGGAGTTGTAATTCCTTACATCTTTCTTATCACCTAAGATTATCCAATCCTACCAGAGCTTTCAGGGATCTGTGTGGAGGATAAGAAGACCCTTTGGTAGCAAATGGTGTTATCACCCTCACAGCCTGGAAGGGTTGGGGGGAGGGCTTTCTTTCCTACCCTGGTATTTTTCCTGATCCTTTTTCAAGTTTTCTTAAAGGCCTGGCTTTATAACATGGTTTAGTCTTTAGGAAAATTCTTGCCCCAATTTTCTATAGCGTTATGTCTGAAGCAAGTAAATAGTATTAGCTTTGATTTAGTAAATGTTTCCTTTGTTTCAGATTTTGAGAAAGATGCTGGTACCATTTTATAAATGAGGAAGATGAGATTCAAAGCAGAGAAATAATTCTTCCAAAGTCACCCAGCTATTAAATGTTAGAGTGGAATTTAAAGCCAGTCTACTATTGACTCCAAAGTCCAACATAAGAAACAGTAAGCGTAGTGGTCAGGTTGCTCGATGCTCACACTTGGCTGCTTGAGTAGTAAATGCTATTTACCAACTATGACCTTGGGCAAGTCACTTAACTTCTCTGTGCCTCTGTTCCTCATCCATAAAATGGGATTAATGAAAGTACCTATTTCTTGGAGTTGGGAAAATAAAATAAGAATATGTATAATTTTTATGTATGTATTTATATTATACACATATTTGTATATATGCATATGCATATATACAAAAACATTTGGATCAGTGTTTGGCATAAAAACTATAAATGAAGCTATTATTAATTTTCTTTCCTTTATAACTTCTGTCTCTCTGAAAAAGGTAAGGGGGAGTTTAAGCAATTATCCAGATGATTCAAAAAAGTAAACACATAGAGGATACAGGTATAAGACAAGAGAATAGTGTTTGCTTGTTTAGTTGTCTTATAGTTTGTTATTTCTTTTCTTTTTCCTTTTTCTGTAAGTATATACATTTCTCATTTTGCTTTGATAATAGGAATCTGTCCTTCATTGACTTTCCACCCTAAACTGTTCTTTTACATTGAACAAATATTACAACACACAGAAATGTAATTTCTTAGTTGTTTGTGCTCTTTTCTCCTCTGTGTCTCCCTCTCATGTGTGCATACATACATACAGAGTCACACATAGACACACACACTTAGACACACACACAGACACACTTCCACCTTTTGTTTGCATCTGAGTTCAGGCTATTCCATTCCCATGAAAGAATTTTTTTTGTTTTTTTTTTTTTGTGATAGGAATCAAGTCCTCATTTGTTATCCCAGGTGCAGTGGCTTGCCTTTCATGAAATTAAATATTTGTGTCACTCACAAACGCCTACACTCTCAGGCAATAGAAGAGATCATAAAAGTCACCTGGTCCAACCACCCTTTTGATTTTTGAATTGCCTTTTGGCTAGATGGTAACCCAATCCTATATTTGAACATTCCTAACGACAGGAAGCTCACTAGCTCTCAAGGTGGCCAATTCCATTCTTCCAGTCTTGTTACAGTAAAGTCAAAGACTACACTAATGCTAACTCATCCAAGCTAAGAGAGAACACATGTTTTAATTCTGGTTTAAAATCATTGTGGTTAGAAAAGCCATTTGCAGCAAGTTTGAAAAAGAGTTAATGTCTCTACTCTACAAAAAAACTTAAAAATTCCAATAGGAATATACAATATTATGTATGATATATACATAAGTGATTTATAAAAGAAGGAATACCAAAGGCTAAAATGTGTGTGTAAGATAGTCAACCTCATAGTAACCAGATAGATGCCAATAAAAGCAACAATAACAAATCTTTTGTTCACTCAGCAACAACAAATCTTTTGTTAGTTCTCAGATGGGTATCTGACAATACTCAGTACTGATGATAAAGGTGTGAATGTGGGAAAGGGCACAGAGCTGGGTATAGTGTAAACTGGTTAAAAAAAAAAATACCCAAAAAACGAACAAAAAAATGTTTCTAAAAGGCAGTTTAGCAATATGGATCAATGTTAAAATGTGCATGGTGAACCCAGCAATCCCATTTGCGGGAATTTATCTGGGAGTATTTTTTTTTTTTTTTCAGTTGTTGCTATATCAAAACTCTGGAAATAATCTAAATGCTTTAGTACTCATGGTGGAACTACACAAAGTATATGTAAAACTATTTGAAAGTGTTATGTATATATGTATTCATCAACAAATTAAAATATCTAAGACATATGTCTGAGTGAAAAGTCACATTATAAAACAGCATTTATAATATGGTCTCATTTGCATAAAATTTATATATGTAAATGTATCTTAATTCCTATACTCAAGTATGAAAGTAATAATCATTTCTTTATCTATAAATGTATATGCACTTTATTGAAATTTAATTCACACTTTTAAAATGTCCAATTCATTGATTTCTTATATATTCACAGAGTTGTGCCACCATCACCACCATCTTACTTTAGAACATTTTCTAAATCACCCCAAAAAGAAACCTTGGACACATTAGCAGTTACTCTGCATTCCCCCCTATTCTGAGTCCCTGACAATTGCTAATTTACTTTCTGTCTCTATGGATTTGCCTATATTGGACATTTCATATAAATGGAATCTTATAATATGTGGCCTCTTATGACAGGCTTTTTTCACTTAGCATAATGTTTTCAAGTTTCTTCCATGTTGTAACATGTAGCAGAACTTCCTTTTATTGTTGAATAACATTGCACTGTATGGATATACTATATTTTGTTTATCCATTCATCTGTGATGGACATTTGTATTGATTCCATTTTGGCTATTATGAATAATGCTGCTGTGAAAAATCATGTATAAGTTTTTGTGTGGATGCATGTTTTCAATAATTCTCTTGAGTATATACCTAAAAGTGAAATAGTTGGGTCAAATGGTAACTCTATGCTTAACATTTTGAGGGACTGCCAAGCTGTTTTCTGAAGTGGCTCACTGTTTTACATTCCCACCAGTAATGAATGAGGGTTTCAAGTTCTCCACATCCTCACCAACCCTTGTGCATCTTTTGATTATGAGATCAAATTTATAAGAATATATATATAAACACAAGTCAAACTCCAAGGCCTTGTCCCTGCATTGGAATGAAATTCAAATTTTGTAATTCTTGGGGCCCCTTTTCCACAGAGTTGTGCCAAAATGGGCAGAATCAGGTTGGTTTAGAGGCATGCTGACTCGGAGAGAAGGCTGAAGAAACATTAGAATGAACTAGAGAGGAAGGTCAAAGGTTTCTTTTTTGATTCTAAGTCAGAATGCCCCAAATCAGTTTGTTCAATGATCGGATTCCTTGTCTCAGAATGCCAGGTTGCTAACCGAGACAAATACTTTGCAGTGGGTTGGCTTAACGACAGGAATTTATTGGCTCACAGTTTCAGAGGCTAGAGGCTTGATTCTTCCCTAAATTTGTAGGTGTTTTGGCTGGCCAGCAATCCTTGGGTTGTTTGGCTTTCTTGTCACTATAAATTCACTTAAAAAAATAAAATGGCAGGTAAACATTCAAGACAACGTTATGCATCACTTTTCCTTGGAGACCGATTAGGAGAAATTAGGAAATAGGAAGGGTAGCAGAAAGGTTGGGAGCAACAGCTTTAGGCCTTTTTCCTGAACTTGAATCTGGAAGTGGCATTGGAATGGAGACCTTCTGTAGGGTCACTTTGTGAAGAGTTTAGGAAATCGACAAACCTCAGACCATCTCCTCCCACCCCTCCAAATATCCTCCAGCCTCCAAGTGAGATTGCTGTGGTCAGAACTATGCTGTTGCATTGAAGCTCATAGTGTCCCAGCTGCAGGGCCCAATACTCTGGGAAAAAGCCAGCAGTATTGTGAAGTACATGGAATTTGAGGTCAGCATTACCACTTTACAAATTGTCTCAGTGATGTTGTCCAACACAACCATACATGGCGGCCCCCTTCCAACCCAGTTTCTGTGCTCCATCCTCTCTCTGAATACCTTGGCTCTTGTCCAGCTTCCTGGTGGTATGGACCACTTTCAGGGAACTTTCCATGGGCTCTTACCCCCTGCTCAGCACCTTACCTCCTCCATGTTAACACTTATCTGTCCTTTAGAAATTGGCTTTGTAAAAAATTAAACTAACATGAATACAATTACAAGAATTTGAGGATTGTTGTGTTTACTATATATATAGAACATAGTATGATGCTTGGCTCTTATGGCCTACTTACGTTATTTGTCTCTTTGTCAGGTGTTTTAGAGAAAATGCCTTCATTGAAGGAATGAATCTCTAAGAGTAGAAAACCCCAGTTCTGAAGCAGTTGATTTGGAAGGAAATTTTCATATAACAATGATGCTGAAAGGTCTGTTTTACCTATAAAATAGCCCCTCTTTGGTCTGCTACAGTATCAGGGACTCTGTTACCAGGCAAATGGTTCCTTTAATGAGAGGGAGTATTGGGTGGTTGTTCTGGTTTTCTAATGCTGCTGTTATGCAAAATACCAGAAATAGATTGGCTTTTATAAAGGGGGTTTATTTGGTTACAAACTTACAGTCTGGAGGCCATGAAACTATCCAAGGTAAGTGGTCAACAATAGAGTACCTTCACAGAAGGCTGGCCAATAGCATCCAGAACACCTGTGTTAGCTGGGAAGGCACGTGGCTGGCATTTGCTGATCCCAGGTTGTGTTCCAGCTCCACTCTCAGCTCCTGTACATTCTTCAAAGTATCTATCTTGGCTGCATCTGCTCTTCAAAATGTCACTCTCAGTCGCTCTGAGGTCCTTCTGTCTGTGAATTCCTTTATATGACTCTAGTGATCCAGTTAACACACACCCTGAATGGGCAGGGTAACACCTCCATGGAAATTATCCAATCAAACGTTTCCCTCACAGCTGATTGAGTCACAGCGCTATAGAAACAATCAAAAGATTCCAATTTAATCAACACCAATACATCCACCCCCACAAGATTGCATCAAAGAACATGGCTTTTGGTGGGACATAATATATCCAAACTAGCACAGTAGTGCAGTGGTTCTAAAACTTGAAAAAGGGCTCAGCATCCATCAAGTGTTGGAGAGGCTGGGAGATCATGGCCTTACAGACCACACAGCTTCCCTTTGCTGCGTCCCTCACTTCATTCATAAGCACAGCTGCTGCCTTTGCTGGGGGGAAGAGGGCTTTTCTCCAAGCAAGCCAGCCTTGGCAGCTCAGAGGTTACGACTCTGGTGGCTTGCATACCCCGCTTCCCTGCACACTGTTCCCCCAGGGAGTCCTGTCCATGGTTCCAGGCAAAGGGGCGATGGCAGCCATCGAGGCAGCAGGGGGACCTCCGGAGTCTGCCCTTCCTCTGAGTGTGGTGGGATTCGCGCCAAGCAGAGCGTCGGTGCGGATGCAGAGAAGAAAAGGGAGTGAGCAACTTGGAAATAGCAATAAAAGATGCCCAAGAGTACTGAGTACTCCTTCCTGACCGTGATGTTGCTGCTGCATTTTGTCCTTCTGATTGAAATGCCTGCCCGCGGAGAAAAATCTTATAGGTTGAACTTCAGAATATTTTGTTTTTAATTTAGGAACTTAATTCTGAAGTTTATGTTCACTGGGAGAGACCTTCTTTAAGAAAAATTATAGAAAATTACATATATAGTGTTAGATATAGGACCTTGGAAAGAACCCCTGCAAGTGAGAGAGTTTGAAGCTCAAGTTCCATTAGCTTTGGAGTAAATCCACCTCTCCATCCTCACATGCCTTCATTTTGTTCATTCAGCCACAAACATTTATTGAGCATCTATTAGATGCCAGGCTCTGCTGCTGCTGCAGATCCAGAATTCCTTCCCACCTGTAATAACTATGCAACTGGGAAAGAGATTGCGGGAGTATGGACCGTCAAAGTCATATAAAGGAGAGATTTTGAATTAAAGGAGGGGGAGGGAAAGGAGGAAGAGAATGGGTATGTTGAAGAAGAGTATAGGATTAAATAGTGTTTTTCAAGCAATTTTGCCTGTGATCTATACTAAGAAATATATTTCTACACAGTGACACAATTAATACACATTCCACAGCCCACACATAAATAAGTAAAACAAAAGTTTCATGAAAAAAATACTTACCTTTTGTGATGCCCTCTGGTATTTTCTTTTTAATATCAATTTATTTAAACTACTTTTTTATCATTTTCATTTAAAGAAATCCTAGTTGTAACCCACTGAGTTGATTCCTCCCCATCCCAGTTTGACAAGAACAGGAATAGAGATTATTTGTACATGCAAGTGGGCTGTGCAGTCCCACAGTGGACAGCAGGCATCAGAGGAGAGAGCACGTACGGGATGCCAAGGGAGGACTTCGTGTCTGCAGAGGGGAAGAGCTGAGGCACAGCAGTGAGGAGGGGAAATGGTGGTTCTAAGAGCCCTCAGGTTTGCTAGTGTGTACAGAAAACATGCAGGTGATTGGCGGAACATTTTGCTTTCGAGCCACGTATTTTGGGATTGTGAAGAAGCAGCCAAAAGGTGTAGGGTGCAGGTCGGAATCAGAAACACTAGCAGGATTAGGTGGTAGGAAAGTTAAATGGAGAGGAATAAAGTGTGCCAATAAATACATTTTTCAAAAGGGCTTTTTTCAAGTTCAGGAAAAAGTGAGGAAAGGACAAATGATTATTATTATTATTTTTTTGATATCAATAGCCTTTAATTTATTGTTTTATTTATTACAGTGATGCCAAGTCATATGTAACTAGATATTTTTTTTCCTATTTTTTTTCTTCATTTTATTGAGATATATTCACATACCCCGCAGTCATACAAAACAAATCGTACTTTCGATTGTTTACAGTACCATTACATAGTTGTACATTCATCACCTAAATCAATCCCTGACACCTTCATTAGCACACACACAAAAATAACAAGAATAATAATTAAAGTGAAAAAGAGCAATTGAAGTAAAAAAGAACACTGGGTACTTTTTTTTTTTTTTTTTTTTTTAATCATTTTATTGAGATATATTCACATACCACGCAGTCATACAAAACAAATCGTACTTTCGATTGTTTACAGTACCATTACATAGTTGTACATTCATCACCTAAATCAATCCCTGACACCTTCATTAGCACACACACAAAAATAACAAGAATAATAATTAGAGTGAAAAAGAGCAATTGAAGTAAAAAAGAACACTGGGTACCTTTGTCTGTTTGTTTCCTTCCCCTATTTTTCTACTCATCCATCCATAAACTAGACAAAGTGGAGTGTGGTCCTTATGGCTTCCCCAATCCCATTGTCACCCCTCATAAACTACATTTTTATACATCTGTCTTCGAGATTCATGGGTTCTGGGTTGTAGTTTGATAGTTTCAGGTATCCACCACCAGCTACCCCAATTCTTTAGAACCTAAAAAGGGTTGTCTAAAGTGTGCGTAAGAGTGATCTCTTGGCTCGTTTTGGAATCTCTCTGCCACTGAAGCTTATTTCATTTCCTTTCACATCCCCCTTTTGGTCAAGAAGATGTTCTCCGTCCCACGATGCCGGGTCTACATTCCTCCCCGGGAGTCATATTCCACGTTGCCAGGGAGATTCACTCCCCTGGGTGTCTGATCCCACGTAGGGGGGAGGGCAGTGATTTCACCTTTCAAGTTGGCTTAGCCAGAGAGAGAGGGCCACATCTGAGCAACAAAGAGGCATTCAGGAGGAGACTCTTAGGCACAAATATAGGGAGGCCTAGCCTCTCCTTTGCAGCAACCGTCTTCCCAGGGGTAAAACCTATGGTAGAGGGTTCAACCCATCAAACCACCAGTCCCCTATGTCTGTGGTGATGTTAGCAACCATGGAGGTGGGGTAGGCGAATACCCCTGCATTCTCCACAGGCTCCTCAAGGGGGCACTACATCTTTTATTCCTTGTTTTTCTTTTTTTTTTTTTTTAACTTTCCCTTCTTTTTTAAATCAACTGTATGAAAAAAAAGTTAAAAAGAAAACAAACATACAATAAAAGAACATTTCAAAGAGACCATAACAAGGGAGTAAGAAAAAGACAACTAACCTAAGACAACTGCTTAACTTCCAACATGTTCCTACTTTACCCCAAGAAAGTTACATAATATAGCAACATTTCTGTGAACTTGTTCCTACTATATCCATCAGAAATTAACAGACCATAGTCATTCCTGGGCATCCCCAGAACGTTAAATAGCTTATCTGTTCTTCTTGGATTATTGTTCCCCCTTCCTTAATTGTTCTCTACTGCTAGTTCCCCTACATTCTACATTATAAACCATTTGTTTTACATTTTTCAAAGTTCACATTAGTGGTAGCATATAATATTTCTCTTTTTGTGCCTGGCTTATTTCGCTCAGCATTATGTCTTCAAGGTTCATCCATGTTGTCATATGTTTCACCAGATCGTTCCTTCTTACTGCCGCGTAGTATTCCATCGTGTGTATATACCATATTTTATTTATCCACTCATCTGTTGAAGGACATTTGGGTTGTTTCCATCTCTTGGCAATTGTGAATAATGCTGCTATGAATATTGGCGTGCAGATATCTGTTCGTGTCACTGCTTTCCGATCTTCCGGGTATATACCGAGAAGTGCAATCGCTGGATCGAATGGTAGCTCTATATCTAGTTTTCTAAGGAACTGCCAGATTGACTTCCAGAGTGGCTGAACCATTATACAGTCCCACCAACAATGAATAAGAGTTCCAATTTCTCCACATCCCCTCCAGCATTTGTAGTTTCCTGTTTGTTTAATGGCAGCCATTCTAACTGGTGTTAGATGGTATCTCATTGTGGTCTTAATTTGCATCTCTCTAATAGCTAGTGAAGCTGAACATTTTTTCATGTGTTTCTTGGCCATTTGTATTTCCTCTTCAGAGAACTGTCTTTTCATATCTTTTGCCCATTTTATAATTGGGCTGTCTGTACTATTGTCATTGAGTTGTAGGATTTCTTTGTATATGCAAGATATCAGTCTTTTGTCAGATACATGGTTTCCAAAAATTTTTTCCCGTTGAGTTGGCTGCCTCTTTACCTTTTTGAGAAATTCCTTTGAGGTGCAGAAACTTCTAAGCTTGAGGAGTTCCTATTTATCTATTTTCTCTTTTGTTGCTTGTGCTTTGGGTGTAAAGTCTAGGAAGTGGCCGCCTAATACAAGGTCTTGAAGATGTTTTCCTACATTATCTTCTAGGAGTTTTATGGTACTTTCTTTTATATTGAGATCTTTGGTCCATTTTGAGTTAATTTTTGTGTAGGGTGTGAGGTAGGGGTCCTCTTTCATTCTTTTGGATATGGATATCCAACTCTCCCAGCCTCATTTGTTGAAAAGACCATTATGACTCAGTTCAGTGACTTTGGGGGCCTTATCAAAGATCAGTCGGCCATAGATCTGAGGGTCTATCTCTGAATTCTCAATTCGATTCCATTGATCTATATGTCTATCTTTGTGCCAGTACCATGCTGTTTTGGCAACTGTGGCTTTATAATAAGCTTCAAAGTCAGGGAGTGTAAGTCCTCCCACTTCGTTTTTCTTTTTTAGAGTGTCTTTAGCAATTCGAGGCATCTTCCCTTTCCAAATAAATTTGATAACTAGCTTTTCCACGTCTGCAAAGTAGGTTGTTGGAATTTTGATTGGGATTGCATTGAATCTGTAAATGAGTTTGGGTAGAATTGACATCTTAATGACATTTAGCCTTCCTATCCATGAACATGGAATATTTTTCCATCTTTTAAGGTCCCCTTCTATTTCTTTTAGTAGAGTTGTGTAGTTTTCTTTGTATAGGTCTTTTACATCTTTGGTTAAGTTTATTCCTAGGTACTTGATTTTTTTAGTTGCTATTGAAAATGTTATCTTTTTCTTGAGTGTCTCTTCAGTTTGTTCATTTCTAGTATATAGTGATTATTTTTTAAAAAGAAAACTGAAATGTAAAAGATATGATAGAAATCATGAGAGGGAGAGAGAATGAGGAAGAAAACAGAGTCCAAAGCAGAGAGGGTGAATATTGATGCAGGAAAACATTGGCTCTAATTCCAAACTTCTGCCCACTGGGGTAAACCAGTCACCCTCTGTGGAGGCTTTTCTTTTACTGACTAAATGGGTAGATTTGTGTGGAGCAACTTGGAGGAGAGTCTGACTTCCTTTGGCAGCAGTCAGTCTAATGTGCCCCCATACGTTCTTAGGGATATAAGAGGAGGAAGTTGGGAGTGTCTAATAGATGAGGGTAAAGGAGTAAAAACCAAAAGGAACCTGATATGCAAAGAAAGTAGAAAAACTACAAATTTAAGGTAAAAGTTAAAGAAAACATTAACATTGTTCAGAAAGAAGGCTAAGAGAAAATTCCCTTCAGTTTCCTTTGTTTCCTTCTTGTCTTTATTTTTCTTCTCTCCTTCCCTTGTACCCTCTGTCCTTCTTTTTGTTCTTCCCTGTCTCTCTCTCTCTCCTTTTTATCCACACATAGTCCCCCTGGTCTGCCAGCCACGACATGCATGCTTAGAGTGCAGGAGCTCAGTATTGGCCCTGAAGAGAAGGGTGTGTTTGCTGACAATGAGTGGCACAAACTGAGGGGCACAGGTTTGTGGAAGGTGAAAGGTCTCCTTGCTGATAACTGAAAGATAGGTTGGCTGTGGATAACCAAGAAAACATGGACAGAGAATCCAACAAAGGGATGGAAAAAGGGAGGGTGTGCCAGTTTGAATGTATTATGTCTCCCCAAACGCCATTATCTTTGATGGAATCTTGTGTGGGCAGATGTTATCAGCGTTGATTAGATTGTAATTCTTTGAGTGTTTCTTTGGAGATGTGCCCCACCAGCTGTGGGTGATGACTCTGATGAGATAAATTCCATGGAGGCATGGCCCCACCTGTTCAAGGTGGGCCTTGATCAGTGGAGCCATATAAATGAGCTGACAAGCAGAAGGAACTTACTGCAGCTGTGAGTTACATTTTGAAGAGGAGCTACAGCCAAGAGGCACACTTTGAAGAAAGCACAGGAGCTACAGATGAGAGACAGTTTGAAGAAGGCCATTGAAAGCAGACTCTTGCTCCGGAGAAGCTAAGAGAGGACAAATACCCCAGTGCAACTAATAGTGACATTTTTGAGGAACTGCAGCCTAGAGAGGAAAGTCCTGGGAGAAAGACATTTTGAAACCAGTACTTTGGAGCAGATGCCAGCCACATGCCTTCCCAGGTAGCAGAGGTTTTCTGGACACCATTGGCCATCCTCCAGTGAAGGTACCCGATTGCTGATGTGTTCCCTTGGACACTTTATGGCCTTAAGACTGTAACTGTATAACCAAATAAACCCCCTTTTATGAAAGCCAATCCATTTCTGGTAGTTTGCATTCTGGAAGCACTAGCAAACTGGAACAGAGGGGAAGCACAGTTCTAGTTGAAGGATGGTTATGGCTCTGCTTGACAGACTCATAGCCATCTATGTTGGGAAGTAGTAGGTTAAGCCAAAAGGAAAACTGCAGCCGACTGTAGTTTGTATTGTCTTCAGAATGCAGTAGAGAGCCTTTGAGAAATTTTGATCAAGGTCTTGATAGCCTTGCCTTCTCTTATGGAATTTGAAAGGGAGCAGTGTGTAGGATGGATAAGAGGAGAACAAAGCAGTCAGGGAGCTCACAGAGGAAGATATTGAACTGAGCTAATAGTCTTAAGAACAAAGGACTAAATAGTCACCTCTGAAAAATTCTAGAAGGAAGAGATGACAGGATTGAGGACAAAACAGAAGATAATAAACTTTAAAAATTATGACCTTTCCCAAACTGAAAGATAATTTCCCCTAAAATGCAATAAACTTGAAATGACTAGGTATGCAAATAAGAGTGGTTATGGTTTTCATCTTGCTTTCTATAAATATCCTCAGTAGCTCTGTTGCTAGTTTTCAGCCTAAAATTTTCAATATTATACTGTTTTCTTTTTCTGTTGGTTGAATTAGTTTTTTTCCATACTGTTTTAATTTTTAAATCAGTAAATACATTCCAGTATTTATTAATGGAGCTAAGTTCTATGAGGGTTAATTTAAATGAAACCTAGACTTCTTTTTCTTACAGAGCTGACAAAAATAAAACACAACCAAGGACAGAGCCCTCATGGTTCAACAGATTAGTTTTTCTTCAGATAATCATTTTGGTTCCTATTTTTCTATCTTACTCAAGTCCACAAATATATCTCTGAATATGTGGCCATGCCAAAAATGATACCCAGACAAACTTTCATTCCACTATTCCCTTGATTAATTAATTACTCATCTTCAAAAGTGAGCTTTGGATTTGTTTGCTTTTAGTGAACCTATGTTAGCTCCCAAGGATCACTTCTTCCTTTCTAAGTTCCTATTCATAATTCATTATAAAATTTTAAAGAAGACAAATATGAAACTCAGTGGAATAGTCCTCCCACACACTTCTTTTTTGGAAAGACAGGACAATGTTCACTTATATTTTTCTGTTATCTCTCCCCCATCCATTATTTTTCAAAGACTGTTGAAATTGATTTCATGATCACACCTGCAAGTACTTTGAGCATCCAGGGATGTAAATTGTTTGAGCTTAGAGATTTGAATACAGTCAGCATGGTTAGCTGCAATCATTACTCCAAGCTTGTGTTTCCCCCTTCTTTCTTAATGATACTTATTCTGTCTTTTTAAAGTTGACGATGATGCTCCTGTAAGAAGTACGTAAGTAAAGCAGGAGTTAGGCAGTGTTGTTCTTATTACACTCTTTTGTGCAGTAGTGGTATTCAAAATATTTACAACCGTATGGTAGGAGAATGACCAATAAGAATGGATGCTGATGGAAAATATTCAGAAGGCCTATTTAGTACTTGTTTCAGGAAAACATTGGTGCTAATTTCAAATTACTGCCAACCATTGATGATTGGGGTACTTTTATCCTATAGGGGACCTCAGGGGCCTTAGCTCTTTCTTGTTCACCTCCCTATGAACAATAGCCATTTGGATATTGCCCTCCAATGAAGTCCACAATATCGAAAGGGTCTGTTTGGGCCCTGGTTTATTTTTCCTGTATTTGCCTTGATTCAACAACTAGATTGTTAACTCCTTGAAAACAGACACTTTCTTGTACCACTTTATATCATCCTAACTTATAGAAACCCATGTTTGTTACTGATGATGAACATGCCTGTAATATTTTGACTAAATTATTCCTTAAGGAAAAAAAATCTGAGAATTTCTTTTTTTAAAAAAAATGGGCACTGAATCTCTTTTGCCTAAATATTTGCTTCATATAGAAGCATATCTTTATTACACTTTTCCTCCGTTTCCCCAGTACATATAACTTCCCCCAAAGTATCTTGCAGTTTCTGTTTGGTCAAACACTACTTTAAGAGTTCAAGTGGAAGCCCAGGATCACATCTCTCTTATTTCTTTGGAAATTTGGGCAGGGAGAAGTCTGAATTTGGAGGCCACAATTAATCTCTGATGGACATTTAATTCTTAGGAAGGTTTATAAATACTCTCAGATGCAATCATAAAACTGGAGGTTGACAAAAGATATGGTATCAGAGAACCTAAGTGGAAGAGGGGAAACCCCTCCAAAATGAGAGGTTCTGGTTGGTGTGTTATTACATTTATCTTTAAGATATGAAATTTTAATGGGTCCTGCATCTCAGGTCAGTCGGCTTGGCCAGCTGATGGGGCTCTGGCTGGTGTAGGTTGTGCTAGCGGTGAAACACCTGCTAGTTAAAGTTCCAAAGATTTCCCGAGTCACATTACAAATATGTTCCTGGGGAATTTCATTGAGCTGCTTTTAAAGCAGTTTATGTGCATTGCTGTAATAGGTAAACTAGGTATTTGACACATTGCAAAAGAATGTGTTTGAAAAGAGAAA
The DNA here is from genome assembly GCF_015220235.1 of Choloepus didactylus. Taxonomy (NCBI): domain Eukaryota; kingdom Metazoa; phylum Chordata; class Mammalia; order Pilosa; family Megalonychidae; genus Choloepus; species Choloepus didactylus. The sequence continues at coordinate 24,634,592 of NC_051322.1, read as the reverse complement.
CATTCCTAGTGAAAACAGACAAATGATTGAGGGACATTTCATTGTAGCTGAACTCAGTGTTGATGTAGGTGTTTAAACAGCCAGTTCCCAGCTCGCTATTTAAATATCTATATACTGAATTAGTTATTCACCAGGGGGAGATGTAGAAGAGAAGCAAAAATGATACAATTAAGTTACAAATATAGGAGATACAGTCCAGAATATCCCAACTGTCCTCTTTTTCTTCTTTAACGAGTGTCATTATATTTTGATGTGTTTAATAATACAGCAGAGGTTAAATGAAACATGAAAAAGGGATGTACATTAAAACTGAGATAACTCTTCCTTCAGTGAAGTGGAACCCAGCAGATGTAGCAGCACACTGTAATTGCTGCCTGTTTCCTGTCAGTCTGATTAAGTTGCATTGTCCCAGCTCCAAGTGTAAGAATCAGTGGCTTCCCATAGGGCACAGCATGGGACGGTGGCTAAGGCAGTGGCATAACTACGTGTACCTCCTGCTTCTCCTGGTAATAGTGTAGACATACAATATACATTGATGACATATAAAATCAATAGGCTGTGTAGTGTATTAGGAACACACTATAATCCATCTTCTCAAAGTTACATCCCAGGAAAGTCAAATAAACAATAACACCCTGAAATTTGCGCCTCGGTGGACCAATCTGTTACCTCCAGAGCCAACCAATGGAATGTTTATTTTTAAAGAAACATATAGGTTTAAATTTAATATAAATTTGACCAGATTTGAGATCTGCCTATTGCTTTTATTTCTTCCTGCACCCCAGCTGTGTACTGTGGTTTCTAAACCAATCAGTCAATTGACAGGTATTTATTGGGCACAAATTGGAAGTCCAACATTGTGCTTGGATTTGTAGGGGGATAGATACCAGACAGTTTATGATCCACTTGGGGAGACAAAACTAACATAGCATGAAACAATTAGAGAACTATTAAAAGATACACTGTGTGAGCAAGAGTTCAGGAAAGGGACAGCTTGGTTGTAGCCTGGAGTAGTGGAAAAAGACTTTCATGGAGATGGAACTTGAAATAGTCCTTGAAAGATAGGTAGGGTTTAAATAAGTGGAGGGTAAATGGGAAAGCATCCCAAACTGTGAAATCATGAGAACCAGAAACATCAAGGTCGAAATGAGCTTGGGAGACTTGAAGAGAAGAAGTGGATGATATGGGAATACGGTAAAATAAGGATTTATTTTGTGGGTATCCTAATAAAGGCACTACCCTGAAGTGAAGTTCCATATTCTATAAAAACAAATATACTAATGATAGCTATCTGTGGAAACTCTCATACTGAGTTAATGTCAATGAGAAAGTCTCTAATGTGCGTTTTTTAAATTTAATCTAGCAAAAGTCGTGATTATAGAAATGGTTGAAAGGTGGGAAGAAAATCATCAGTTGATTTGGATGTTTGGTCTACATGAAATGATTTGACTAAGTTTTCATTCTGACTGCATTAGAGACATGTGTGGATCTCACATGAATATAGCCAAGTGAATCAAAATATGCTACATTTTGTTGTCTGTAAACAATCTGAACTCTTTACCTAAAAGGGGCTATAAGGACATTGTCTGGAACCTGCCCTCCATGTGCTTACTTAGTAATCTCTAAGAGACAGGAGAACTATGTATAAATAATTCTAATACCAAGTATATGAGACAAAGGGGACAGTGTCAAAGGAAATTCAGAGGAACAAGAGAGGTAACTTATATTCAGGTTTGACTCAAGTTTGAATTCAAGTTCGACTTCAAGTTCCTGTCCTTAGGCAATAAGTTTCAGTTAAGGGCCCTATATTCAATTGCTGAATGTCAACAGAGATTTGATTTAATAACTTGCAATTTGTTGAGACAAATTCTGATCCTACCAAAAAAAAAAAAAAAAAAAAAGAAAAAAGAAAAAAGCCATTCAATCAATTGTTTGTAAGCCCTTGATATAACTTTGGTATAGGAATGCTCCTTTATATGCCCAGAAGAGGAACACTTCCTTGGACCCATTATAGGTATAAATTGACTGAATTAAGATTGAATTAACTGGATTCATTTGTATAACAATAATGGTCTCATTGTTTCCCCAGCTCATCCTCCACCTGTGTGACTGGAGGAATTACAGGGATCTTTCAGTAAATTCCAACCTATGTTTACAAATGTACTATCATTGCCTTCCATGTGGCACCTGCTTTTTCTCTTCTTCCCTGGCTCCCGGAACTGGTCCTGTGGTTCTCTTTCAGCATGCTGCTCAGAAGTGAGCTGATCTGATGGCCCAGGTGACATGGGTCAGCATCTCCTGCTACAAAGTGTTAATCCCTGGCACATTTTCTGCATCTACTTATGCCAGTCTCAGTATTCCCATTGATGACCATCTATTATCTCCACCCCCAAACCACTAGCTTTGCCTGAAGCTGAATTAAATTTTTGGTTAGCAGCTTCATTTCTCAGGGGTGTGGCATAAATCCTTGGGGTGAATGGTGGAACCAAAGGACAATACCATCAACTATTTTTGAAATAGATCTTCCCTCGGATCACAACCCTAATCCTTGGACCAAGATGGCGTGGCTATATGCTTTATTCTGTAGGATGTGCTTTCCTAAGTAATTCCTTGGTCCTTCTTAAAAATAGATACATGGCAAAATAACCTACTCTACTGCCCATACAAGTCATACCTACTCTCTCCAACATAATGATAACTTCTTAAATTAAGTACAGAGAACATTTATTAGGCCAGTCTCCTTATTTGGAAATCAATTTACTTGCCAAAGAGGAAAACACGAAAGCACGAGAAAAGGCAGTGATGCTCATTTTAGATGCATGTTTTAGAAAATGTAGTATTTTATACAGATGAATCTTGTTGATTAACAGAAACATTTTGCTATTTAAAATATTTGGTAGGAACTTTTACCTAGAGTACTTCATACTTCCTTACATTATCTATTAAAATATATTGAACATTATTTTATTCTTTATAGGTAATTTTATGTCATTTTTGTGACCATCCTACGACAAGGTAGATTGCATTGTCGCCACTTAAAATGCTTGGATGATGTGGAGGTATTGGAAACTTTGAATAAAAAATTATTGTGACAGATTGGGGCCATAATCCTAAAGAACCTAGGCATTTTAGACTTTAAGAAAACAAACTTCTAAAAAGTTAAACAAGAAAGACCCATTAATGATGGGGGGAAGGGAAGGGAACTCAAAAGAGAAATTCTGTTTATAAAATACAAAGTGTTTTAAACAGAGAGAAGTTGAGAGCATTCAAAGACAGAATGTAGGGCTATTCCAAGCTCAGCCTTGAGTTCTAAAGAATGGGGTTAGATCCTGGCTTTGCCTCCTACTCGTGAGGTAACCTTAGTGCAGGGTTTCTCAACCTTGGCACTATTGGCATTTTAAGCCAGATGCTTGATGGTGGGGAGATGGTACTCAACAGCATCCTTGGGCTCTATCCTCTAGGGGTCAGTTTGACAATCAAAATTGCCTTCTGACGTTACTAAATGTCTCTTGGGGAACAAAATCACCTGGTTGAGAACCACTGATTTAGGTAGATTACTAAACATTTAACAACTCCAAATAAACAGAATTTTTCTACAACAATCATGCTCCCAACTTAAGCAAACATTCTTGTCAGGGAACCAAAACTGATTATTTGGAGAGTCACCCAATCAGTTTAAATCTTTTCAAGTTTTCTTACAAATTAAAGGAATGTCACAAGAAATCTCCAAATCAGCTGGTAGTCTTTGTGAATTGACAGAATGTGAAATGGAATTCTGCAAGCTATGCAGTGGTAGGATTGTTAAACTCTCCTGGCCAAATTATATAGCATATCATTAAACAAATGGCTTAATTTAGAAAAGAAGGTATGATTGTAGGAGATAGGATGGGTTTATAAGAAGAACTCAGCAAGCCAAACAACCAAATTCCTTCCTACATTTGGTAGAGTGTCTTTTGAAAACCTTGGGGTAAAATATATAAAAAAATTAGCTAGATAATGGTGTGGTCAGAGGAATTCATAGTTAGTTGATTAATCACATCCAGCGGGTCTTAATTAACAAGTTAACCTGGAGGAATAAACATTAAATTGGGCCAAAGAAGGCATGCCTATCAAATTTCTATATGACATAAAACTGTGAGGTATAGCTAATATGTTACAAAATGAAATAAAAATTCGAAAGCATTTCAAACGTAAAAGAGCTACAAAGATATGCATCTCCATAGTCATCAAGGACTCAAGTTCCTTCTTCCTTTCTGCTCCACCATCTTTGCTTTCCATTCTCAAGGATACTTCGTGGTCCAAGATAGCTGCCAGAGCTTCAACCATAACATTCACATTCCAGGCAGGAGGAAGACAGAAGGAAAAAGGAAAAATGGGATCACCTCCCAGTGTCTCAGTTTTCCCTTAAAAAATCTTTCCAGAACTTCTGTCAAACTCCCACTTAAAACTTTTGGGCTTGAATTCATCAAGCTTCTCTGCAGAGAAGCTGGGAAATGTAACTTTTGAAATTTTAAGCTGAGCACAGTGCTGTTTTCTCACCAAAAATAAACAAACAATAAACGTCAGCATCTTAAATGACCAAAATACATTAAAACTTAGAAAGTGAGATTTAACAAGATCAGTAAGTCATCTTGATTTTATATTAAAATTAGTTAAAGAATTATAACAAGTGTCACTTTTACATTTTGTAAAATCTACGGTTTGCCTGCCAAAAAACCAGCGTCGATTCATAGTCTCATGGCAGTGTGTGGGAGTGCCTGCTTCTCCATAATTTTGCCTGACATTGGTTATCAACAGGATTTAAAAAAAAAAAAAAAATTTAATGAAGTGATAATGAAAGTAATAGTTCATTGTGGTTTTAGTTAGTATTTCTTATAAGTAAGGTTACCATCTTTTTAAATGTCTATTCGCTATTGTTTTCCTCTATCATATATTGCATTTTCTTACCTTCTGTCCTTTTTCATCTTCTTCTTGTTGATTTGGAGAAATATTTAATAATGGAATATATTTTCCCAAATTTGTTATCTTTCAACGTTTTTATTGTCTTTTTATATAGGGAAGTTTTCACGTTTTAAAATCTATGTCATTTTTTCTTTTCTTTATGGCTTCTAGTCTTAGTGTCATGCTACAAAAAAGTCTTCTCTGCAATCAAATTAGAATATCTTTTCATATATTTTCTTCTAGTATCAGTTTTCCTTTTTTAAGTTATTAAAATGTTTAATCAGCTTGAGTTTTGCCTCTGTGAATGGTATAGGTAGATATGTTTTTTTCCCTTTCAAAGTTCAAGTATTTCCCTAACATTTTTATTGAAATGCTGTCTTATTATAAAGATTTAATTATTAACCTTAGTATTAATATTTTATCATAAATTTGTAGGACCTACAGGAAAAAAATTACAAAACTTAACTAAAGGACCATTAGCAAAACTTTGATAAATGCAGTTATGCCGTATTTCTAAATTGGAAGGATCACTATTGCAAAGGTTTCCATTCTTCCCAAATTAATGTATAGATTTAATGCCATTCCAAACAAAATGCAAATAGAATATTTTTGGAACTTGACAAATGATTTGAAAGTGATAGCTTGAGGAGAGAGACTGAAAGATGTAACTAACAAAGGAGAATTAGAAAAGGAAGGATTATGAGGGGAATTTGATCAACAGGTATTGCAATAGATCAGAGGGACAGAATAAATAAAATAGCAAGGTAGTCTGTGCAAGGATAGATAGATAAATTAGAATAAAAAGCTAAGAATTGGATTCTCGTAGTTAGTAATTAATACAAGAGCAGTTCAAACCAGTGAGAAAAATACCCATTATTTTTAAAAATGGGGACTGAAATATTACTTTTTTATCCAAATATTTTGCTATATTGCCCTCTGGTAGCTTGGAACAATTTCTGTTGCCACTAGCAGTGTACAAGTACTTGGTCCACCTCACACTTGCCAATAATGGCCATTATAGTGTTTTAGTCTTTGTAAAACTGGTAAGTTACAGTTATTTGGATAAAAAAGTAGTTACATCTTTGTACCATACTCCTGGACTGTATGGAGAGCTAAATATTTAAAAAAACACAACAACAACAAACTAGAAAATAATTGTAGATGAATATTAATTTGGTTTTGTAGATGATACAACCTTCCTAAACATTCAGGTAAAATTTCCTGAAAATTTCCATACGTTGCATTATATAAAATATAAAACTTCTAACCATCAAAAACACCATAAACAAAAATAAGCAGATTACATGCTGTGAAAAATATTCTTAATATACAAATATTAAAAATAAAAAGATGCTCAACCAATGGAAAAATGGGCAAAACACATGGCAAGCAATATATTAAAATAAAATAAAAATGCCAATAAGGTTAGAAAATGTGTCCTCATTGCTAATCAGAGGAATTCAGATTAAGAAACAGGGTGACAACACTGTTTTAACATATCAGTTTTACAAAGACTAAGACACTATAATGGCCATTGTTGGCAAGGGTGAGGTGGACCAAGTACTTGTACACTGCTAGTGGGAATAGAAATTGTTCCAAGCTACCAGAGGGCAATATAGCAAAACATATTAAAAGCTTTAAATATGTTTTCCATTTCTACCCAGTAGTTCTACTTTTAGCAAATCATTTCAAGGAAATTGTCAAATATATATTCAGAATTTGTATATGAATTGCTCACTATAGTTTTATTTTAAAAATTTATTATGAAGTATTTAAAACATACAAAAGCATAAAGATTAATGCCATGAATACCCATATACCCACTATCCAACTTAAGAAATAAATCATTATCTTCCATTTATATGAAACGCCCAGAACAGGCAAATCTATAGAGAAAGTAGATTAGCGGTTGCCAGGGGCTGGGGGTGGTGAGGGCAGGATGGCTAATGGCTCCAGGGTTTCCATTTGCGGTGATGAAAAAATGTTCTGGAATTAGAGAGTGTGGTGATTGCACAATATTGTGAACATACGAAAACCCACTGAATTGTACACTTTAAAATGGTGAACTTTGTGTTATGTGAATTTTATTTCAATAAAAAATTTTTTAAAAAGTAATTTATCAATACAGTTGAAACACTTTATCCACACCTCCCCTAATGTCTTCACCTTCCTCACACCCAGAGGTGATTGTGATGTTTATAATTATGATGTGGCAATATTTAATTACAGGCTTCCAAGATGTCCATAATTGAGACAATTAATTAAATAAATTATTATTTATTAATGAATTAAATATCATCATCTGAAATATTGAATAGTGAAGTAGTATTTATTAGTGAATTAAAATGTTATTTTTATTACTATATATATAATACATGCTCATTATTGGACATTTAGAAAAACAAAACTATAAAATTAACCCATAACCCCACCAACATGGTGTAACCATTATTGCCTTTTTTGTAGTATCTGCTCTGTCTTATCTTTTTTTAATAGATAAAATTACATATTGCTTCAAAAACAAAATCATACTACTTTATAATTTTATTTTCCTCTTAATAATTCATCAATAAAACTTTTTGATTTTATGAAATACTAAAAAAAAAATTTCACAGCTACACACCATTCCCTTGTATAGGTGAATATTTACTCTATATTTTATATTTTATATTATTCCAATTTTACATTATTATAAATGAAGCTGCATTAAAATTCTTTGCAACTAAATCTTTGCTATGCAACAATAATTATTTATTAGGATAAATTCCTAGGTGTGGTATTGCTTGGTTTAAAATTCCAAACAAAAGCAATCATTCTTTAGGAGAATATTCAGTGACATGATGTATTGCTAAGTTAAAAAGTAGACTATGAAACAGTATATATAGGACATTTGCAAATATTAAAAGATGTGTACAAAGTCCAGCTGCAGAAAGGAAATACAGATGATCACAATGTGCACAAGAAGTATCTCTGGGAAGAAGGTTAGTGGGTTACTTTTATTTTCTTCATGTTTTAATTTATTGTCCAGATTTTCTATAGTAAGCCTATATTACCTCCGTTAATCATATAGTAGTAATCAGAAACAAAATAATAGTTTTAAAATAAATGAATAAATACTGAAAATAAATTGCATGAGTATGGGTTAGGGGAATGATAGCTTAACTATTCCTGTGAGAGAGAAACCTGTGTTTCTTAGTGAACCATCAGCTCAGAATCAGCAAGATGTTGAAGATGTTTAAGAATAAAATGCAGTATTACATTGTCTAGAATAAAGTGAAATAATAGTCTTTCCACAGTCTATGTCTGTAAGACTACAGATGCCACACTGTATACTGTAGAGGTAACATGGTATGCTCAGATAAGTGGTGCCAGGTTGTTGAAGGGGGTTGGAAGCTGGTACAAATTATTGAGCCAAGCCATTCAGAAAGGCACCAGGGTCTGATTATGTTATATATGAGTACAAACCCACCATTGCTGGGATTGCCTGAAATGTGTGGTGGTTTTGTTTTTGTTTTTGTTTTCAAATTTACCTTCATTAGGGCTCTAACTTCTTGTTGGCAATTTTCTCTTTTGAGAACTCTGAACTACTGTGTTGAAAGAGGAATGGTAAACTCATGTTGAATCAAGGCCAGCTTCTAATTCCAAGGGAATTAGGGAATGGGGCATTCAGACTTTCAGGGGGATGATTAGAAAAAGGCAGGTGTCTGTACCATAGTTGTAGTTGACATGTTTTTTGGAAATGGCATTGGGAGAGGGTTCAGTCTCTCGCAAGAGCAGGTAAGTTTTTAGATAATAGTAGGAGTCCAGTCCTCTAGTCATACTAACAAACACCAAAGTTTTCATGCCACAAAAATGCCGGTGTCCAGGGCCCATCCTAGTGTCATTGTCATAAGTAGGATGAGCAAGAAATGTAAAATGTCTTTATATTTGTTACTAAATTTGTCTTAAGTTGCCATTCTGCCTAGTGACAGGAAACATAATCTGGTTAGTTTTCTGTTAATTTAATCACTTCAATTTTTTTCTCCCATTTTGTGTCTTTTCTCAGATGCTTTGGGGCTCGGTTCCTTTCTCCTCCCTTGTCCTGTGGTGAGGACCTGCCTGGTTCTGCCCAATTTTTTCTCCCTGGGACAGGCTTGCCCTGTCACCAACCTACTGTTTACTTGTCAGGCTCTGGAGCCATAGTAACCCCTTGAATTCCTCAACCTTGTTCTACCTGATGGATTAGATACCCAGGTGATTATCCTCTGGCAGCCCATCCAAAATCAGACACTTGACCAAATCCCCCAGCAAGCACCTCGTCCCAAATGGCAGATCCTTGCTGGATCATGATTCCCTCACTTTCTTGCCTATTCTGGGCGGGCTTGAGTGAATCAACAAGTCTTCCTTTAAAGCAACTGTCGGCCTTTTGCTGTCTAACACAATAGAACAACATTGATGTTCTGTATTATACTGGTCAAAACCATACACTCTGAATTCCTCTCTTGATTTCAGAAAGTTCAATATATATATTATATAAATTTCTTTATCAACTTCTCTTGGGTGATTTAAATTATTTTAAAGCAAAGGAAAGGTAGACTATAAAAGAGAGACATCTCTCTGGTATTGTTATTGTGCAAAAGAAAATCCAGAAATACGTGCAAAATAAAGTTGCCTCAAAAGTGTAGCAAATAACAAATTCTTTAAGGAGCAGACATATTATGGGCTTATCAACTTTTCAAATGAGCTAAACAAATTATTGGCAGATGTGGTTTGTGTCATATTAGGAAAGGGTGAGCTGACCAGGAATGTATCTCAAAAAACAGTGACATAGGAAAACATAGGAAACTGACACTACTACTTAATATGAATTTCATTGAGTTCTGTAGCATCTGTTGACAGAATATTGAGAGAGAGAGAATCTAAAAGAGTTCCTGCTCATAATAGAGGCTTAACTAATTTTTGTTGAATGAACACAGAGGGGTTAGTTTAAATTCCAAGTGCTCCCATTGGAACTTTCAAAAGTCCCTGCTTAAGCAGGTCAAGTTCAATCAAACAGATCTTTCTGTGAAAGGGAGGCTCTTTCCATGTGTGTTAGAACTTCTTGGGTCGCATCTGCAGGGCTAGTCCTTAGCTGGGACATACTCACCTGGCCAAACCTGATATTTATGACTGGCATCTGTTCTGATGGTTGGTTCCTGTGTATGTACTGGCTGTTGACCACGACATTGTGAGTAGCATCCCTGCCTCTTTATGTACTAAAAGAAGTCTCTAATGTAGGAAAAACCGTAAATCAATGGGAAAGGGATGAGAAATTGAATTGTTGGAATTGGATAAGTTTTCTAGCTATCTGGGATGACACAAAACAAAAGAAATTTCAGGAGCATTAAAGAGTTGAATGCAAAAAAAGAAGAATAATCTTTTAAAAAAATGCAAGAAGAAAATACAGGTGAATGTCTGATTTCCAATAGAGCAATATAAAGGAAGAAATCATTGAAAAATGCTCAACAAAGTTATCTAAATAAAAATTAAAAATTTTATAGATCAAAAAACATGAATAACTCTAGAAAGCAGAGAATACAATGGAAAAAATACATTTGCCATAATTATGAGAAAGGGCTTATATAAAGAGTTTATATAAATAGATTAGAAACGCATGCAGACCCCAAAAGAAGCATGGGCAAAGGGCATGAATAGATAATTCACAAAAGAGGAAATGGCTAATGAACATAGGAAAAGCTGGTTAATGTTAGTAGTCCCAAATAAATACAAACAAGAAAACAAAGCCTTTTTTTTTTTTTAACCTATCGAATTATAAAAGTTTTTTTTCTCTTTTTGCAATGCTGTTAGTCACTGCTAGACTTTATGAGAGCAGCACTCGTCATATATTGCTGTTAGGACTGAAAATTGCTACAACTACTAACACTCAATTTGACATTATATTTCAAGAGTCTTCAAAAAGATTTATATGTATGGATCTAGTAATTATAAAAGTATATCCCACAGAATAATCTTAAATTCAAAGATTTATGAACACTGATTTTCTTTTTTAGCATAATTTACATTAGCTAAAACTGGAGCCCACAAAACTTAAACAAAATAGAGAATTATGATACATTGGTACAATGTAAAATTGGGCGGTCATTAAAAGTGACATTACAAATAATTTTTAATGACATGGAGTAAAGGTATAAAAAGCAGAATGCAAAAGTTTATACATAAATAGATTCATACCATGGTTAAAAAAAGAAAGGTAAAAAAATAATGGAAGGAAATCACTAAAACATTAAAAGTAGTTAACTCTTATTGTGGGTGAAACTGTTATGCCGGTTTCTATATATTATGTCCCCCAGAAAAAGCCATATATTTTGATGCAATCTTGTGGGGGCAGATGTATTAATGTTGATTAGGTTGGAACCTATTGATTCAGTGTTTCCATGGAGATGGGACCCACCCAACTGTAGGTGATAACTGATTAGATAATTTCCATGGAGGTGTGGCCCTGCCCATTCAGCGTGGGCCTTGATTAGTTCCCTGGAGCCCTATAAAAGCTCAGACAGAGGGAGTTCACAACTAGCTGCAGCTAGTTGAAGATGGCCGTTGGAAGCTGACTCTGGCATTTTGGAGAATGCCATTTTGAAATGCAACCTGGGAGCAAGCAGACACCAGACACGTGCCTTCCGAGCTAAGAGAGGTTTTCCAGATGCCAATAGCCTTTCTCCAGTGAAGGTAGCTGATTGTTGATGTCTTACCTCGGATACTTTATGGCCTTAAAACTGTAACTGTATAACCAAATAAACCCCCTTTATAAAAGCCAGTCCATTTCTGGTGTTCTGCAAAACAGCAGCATTAGCAAACCAGAACAACTGTATTCTTGTTTTCTCCTTTATAATTTATACCAAGATGTCTAGGATGAGCATGCATTGCTTTCATAGTCAGTAAAAAAAAAAAACATCATTTTAAAAGAAAGTCTCCAGAATTAATCTTGCTATAACCTGGTAAAAAGCACCACAGGAAAACATCTTGATGAATTATTTTTTGGACTTTTTAGAAGCAGAGTTTCACTGTTGTATTCAAACATAAGCTCAACAGTAACTATTTTTGGGCAGGACAGTAGTAAATAATAACTTAGCAAAGACTGAGCTTATTTAGTTTTTTTTTTAAATAATTAAAATAATATAAGTAATTAAAATACCTCTATTCATTGAAAAAATACTCTGTAGGAGAAAAAATCCCACTAGCAGCTCATGGTTTAGGTAAGAACACAAACATCTTGTTTTATACCATCATTACTAATTAGTTTAGAAATTAAACAGGAGCATTTTGCTTCAGTTTTAATTTCTTGCAGTTTCTGAAAGTATTGTTTTTGACATGATGATGACTTGCCCCTTGCTTTCCACCATCTTTCTCCTCCAACTTTCCAGACCCTCACTGCTTGCCTTCTTAGTTGTCTGCCCTCAAAATGAGTCACATTAGATTCACCTGCTAGTGAGAGCCCATTTCTTTTCCCTAGAGCCATACCTGGGCAAAATTGGAACTAAACTTAGTGGCTCTTCCCTTCTCCCATCCAGCTTCTGGTGCATCCCACCCTCTCAAAATCTGTTCTTACATGCTTTAATCGGTAAAGCTTTGCTAATACTTTTGAACACTTACTGTAAACTAGGCATTGTATTTTTGCCCATACTATTTTATTTCATCCTCACATTAATCTGCAAAAGTTAATTTGTCTAGTTTTATAGACAAGGACACTGAAGCCCAGAGAGATTAAGAAAATTACTTGTGGTCACACAGCTAGGCACTAGCACAATTCAGATTCACAGCTAGCTCTGTCTGATTTGAAAGCTGAGCTTATTCTCAGTGGGTGAGGCTAATACCTTGGAGCATGAGAATCTTTTCCATGCCCCGTAAACACAATATTTGGATAGTCTATTTCCCAACTAGTTGTTAAGTTTGAAGCAATCTAAAGCTGTTCAGATTTCTTCAGAAATTTCCCTAAGAATATGGATATCTGCATAATTGTATCTAGTATCTATCAGTTCAAACAGAACATTATTAAATGAATCTGGGCACCGTTCACTTTTCTCAAGTCATCACACCTTTGTCAAAACCACACAACTGGTAACAAGAAAATTCACGGTCTTTCTATGGGCTTAGCATCATTTCTCCACTAATCTAAAGATCCTCCCAGAAGGTAATTAATTTCCCAGCTTCCCTCTGTAACTAATCGAGATTTAAAAACACTAATTCTCAAGGAGTTCTTTTTTCACTACCTAATCAGTTCTAATTCAGCTCCTAACTAGCTATATGCCCTCAGGCAATTTACTTTGGGCCTCTTAGCTACAGGTTTCTCATCTGTAAAAGGTGGAGAAAAAAGGTACCCTCCCCCCTGGGTAAGGGGACGGATTAAATGAGATAATATAAGTAAAGTTCTTGGTCCATGGGGGAGGGGAGCTCATCAAGGTGTTCCTTATTCCACTCCTCCCCTCCCTTTCCTTTCCATATTAGTATTTTTTTTCTATTTAAAGGTCACTGTGTCCTCTCAGTGGTTTTCTTTTTCTTTTCCTCCAGGACAATGAGTAATTCCTATTCCTTAAGTCTTTTCTAGAGGAACTTGTTTTTTGATAATGTGCTTGTCGCAACTTCTCCATTCCTCATCACATTAATGTACAAGACCTAACAGGGTTTGGGTAAAGGCAATAACAAATCTCTTTTCCATCTCCCTTTCCACTTACTCCCTCCTCTGTCCCCATCCCTCACCCCACCCCCAATCCCCCCCAAATCCAAAAAATAAACAATACCCTAAAATTTATCAACTAAATTATCTTCCTTCCTTCAGTGGTCAAAGAAAGCATGTTTGTCAAGAGCGTAGTTTGAAAGTAAGGAGAGAAAAAGAGAGAGAGGCTTTTCCTAACCAACTTCCTATTACTCATCATCCATCAAGAGCAGCCATCCTGTTGGCAGTCCCTTCTCTGTATCAGGCAAGGTGCTGGGGGGCCTTGTAACACCTGGCCCAGGCGCCTGTGAAAACCTGGTCAATACTTCATATCTTGGATCACAGAAATCTTTAGTGTGAAAATGATACAATGAGCTGGGGAATGGAATATTTTCCACCCAGTAATATTTAATGGAAACATAATTGTAGGGAATTCTGTTTAATGGTTAAAACCAAAGAATTCGAGGGTTAAAATCCTACGGCTGGACAAGTGGCAGAGAACCCGCTTGACGACTTAAGGCATAAGGAATATGAATTCTGTGTTCAGAAAACTTCCCACATTCTCCTGCTAGTACAGCCACTGATTTAGAAAATGCCAGGAGCCCTGGAAGGGTGATGTTTCTGATGGATAATCTTTGTTGTCCTGTTGGTGTGTTTTAATTTGCTCAGGGCCCCAGGTGCTTAAGTGTCTACAATTTAAAGTTGAACATAGCTTCCTTGGGCTGTCATATGTCTCTAAAGAATCTCTGAGTGCAGACTGACGATCAGGAGATTTAACCCGGAATGAACGCGAGTGGAGACGTTCAAATTTCGTTCCGCGCAGTTCAGATGGTGCAGTCTGTGGGTCAGAGCGCTTGGGCGCAGCTCCCGCTAAGACAGCCATCAGGCACAGGTGCTCTGTTTCCTACCTCCGAAGTCGCAGGGACATTCCACTGCACTCATGTGTGAGTCCCAGGCATGTTAACTTGGGTGCTCGAACCTGGTGGGCGAAAAGTCTGAAGCAGGCAAAAGACTACTGTCACGATCTGTCCTGCGGGCGGTCCTCCACATTCACGCCCAGGAGCGAGCTTGGATTTGCACCTCTCTGCATACGCCTCCCTCGGCACATCTTTACCACCATCCCGTTGGTCTGGACCGCTCCTGTCGCGGCGGCGGGGTCTCAGCTTGGCTCCACGCGGGCGGGGAGTGTCCCTATTCCCGAGCGGGCGGCGGTGACCCCAGCCTGTCGGTCCGTGGCGGGCGCGCCCCGGGTGCGCTCCGTGCCTGCCTGGTGCCCTGGGCGCCGGGGTCCTCCTCTAGCGCTGCTTCCTCCGCCCCGGGCCGAGCGGGACCCTATTCGCGGCTTCCCGCGACCTTCTGTCTGCCGGGCTCCCCTGCGCTGCGCCCCGCTGCCGGAGCGCCCTGCCACCCCGCCGGGGCCGGCCTCGCCTCGCGGTGTCTCTGCTGGCCTTGTCGCAGACGCGGGGACAGAAAAGGCCGCCTTTGCGGCTGGCCCCGAGGCTTCCCCCGCGGTTCAGCTGCTTCCCGCCCCAGAGAAATCCACATTAGGTGAAATATTTGTACCAATCCCAGCATTTTCCCGAGGTGTTTACCTCCATTTTAAATTATTCGACATTCTCTTAAGGTTTCTTTTGTCTATAGGATTGCCGATGATTCCAGGTTTAAATTTGGAATATATAAAAAAGTTACTCCCAGTCTTAAAAGGTCGGCAAGGTGGGGATAGGAAACCGGATAGTGCCTGGGTTTTAAACTTAAGGAGGGAAGTCATTTCACTGTGTGACCCAGGTTGTTACTTTTCCTTTCTGAACCTCAGCTACTTCATCTATAAAATAATATTTTTAAAAGCTTATATCACATCTGCCTTCAGGTAGAGAGTTGGTTGGATGACTTCATGGAGTATTCTCCAGGGCTATGATCTATTGCTCTATGATTTTGTTATCTGTAGATGTGAACTTTAGGATTAAAAAGATATCTTTTCTTTAAAGCAGTGAGTGGAGGGCATTATTTGTGAATCAAGCTTTTTTCTCTCCTTCTCACCAATTGGGGCAAGCTTGGGTTCTCCACACACTGAATGTTAGACACACATAATCAGGAAGTCAAATATGTGGATTATCCAGTGGTCAAGATTCTTTGTGTCCCTGACTCCACTTATGTGAATAATATAAAGTTAACTACATATTTTGAGTTTCTTCTCCTTCCTGCATATTTTTGATCCTGTAGAAAGAAAAAAGCAACTAGTTGTCTTCTTTAAAATACAAAAAAATCAACCCACTGATTAATGTGGAAAACCAAAGACCCAGTCCTTCCCTGTACCAAATCCTATCTATTATCCTCCAGTATGGTTAAAATTGGAGTGTTTTGAAAAACTCTGTTTCAAATTTCTAGGAGGCAGAATCTTTATTTTTTTGAGAGTTGTACGGGGGCATCTCAAAGACATTCGCGTCCATCTTTCCCATCCAGGAGTTTTATCCGTCCCTGTCTTAAAGCCGGCTGAGTTGGCTGAATGCTGACTTTAGGTGTACCGGACACGAGGAATGCATTGCAGAGTCTTCAGAAAAGAATCTGGAGTATTTTTACAGGATGAAATCACCTTTGCTTATATTAGTGAGTCATTTCATATATGTTGTTGTTTTTGACCCACCCTTTTGCTGGGATACAAGAGCCAACCTTGTGTAAAGGGGGAGAAAAAGAAGGAAAATGTGTGAGCTCCCCCTGGTGCTCTTCTGTATTCAGGCTGACTGAAAGGAGCTGTGAGGAAACCACGTCTACACAAGCATAAAGTAAAAAGAAATTATCTGGATTACTTCCTTTTAAAAGGCCTGGTTCCTTGCCTTTTAACGTCATTTCTGTCAAGAGTTGGAGGAGGCATTCTTCTCTTGTCAGAAAATGTGGTTACAAAGCAAAATTTGAAGAGGAAGTTTGGAGGCTGCGCAGTGGATGGGATTACTCTTGGTATCAAATTGGATTTTTTTTTGTTCAGAATCCCTCTCTTTGTTATCTACATTTACTAATTTGGCTAAGTTTCACACACTTTCCTTTGTGCATGTGGACATCAAGATATCATGAGGCTCTAGGACAAACCAACTTGACCACTGGGGCCTTTAATTACCACTATATCCTCTATCCCAACAATATCCTCTATTCATAATGGCCTCTTTAGCACTAGGGATCAGGGACCTCTGTGGGTTCTGGTCATTTCTAAAGGCTGAGAGAGAAATTCCATGCAGTCTACCAGATATATTGATTACCAAGGCCTTCAGTGATTATTTGACATGTATTAAATAGTCCTGCTCTTGGTCCATGCTGTGGGGGATATAAAAGATGAATGAATCCCTTCCTAGACCTGGTCAGATCAGTTATGGGACAAACAGTGCTAACTGAAAGAGTAAAAATGGATGGGTCAACATCATCACTGTTCTTCTACCTCATAAATTAATGCAGAGCTTTTGTTTCGTTTTGTTTCGTATGTGTCGTTTTGGTTGCCACCAGGAATCTCACGAAGTCAGCAATGGAACAGAAGATCTCAGGTCTTCTGATGATTCCTGGGGTAGTCCTTCACTTTGAACTTAATCACAAAACACTGAATCCCACTTATCAGACCACAAGTTTTAATGAATCCAGTTCCTAATCTCTGATTCATTCCCCTTTCTGTTTTGTTTTGTTTTTTTTCTCCCAACACACAGGCTCCTTTCCCTGTCCCTCTTGGACAATGCCATTCCTCCATCCATCCAGAGTCTACAATTCATCATGGCAAGGGCGAGACCCACCTTTTCCCTGACAATTCTTGCCTGCCTGCACAGACTGCTCCCCTTCTAATTCTTTTTGCTCTTCTTACTGTTTGCACCACTCAATGAGCTCTTCTTCTGGAGAGCCCCATACTCGAGTATTTAGAATATGTGTGCCTGTATTTCCTTTCTCTGAATTGGAAGCTCCATGGAGGAAGTGTAATGGCTTTTGTTTTTTCTGTATCTTCACATTATCAAAGTGTGCTGTTACCTTTAAGTAATCTCTGTTTCATGAGTAAATTGAAATAATAACCCTGAGGGATATTTTCATGTCAAAATTAAAAGAAGAAACCATTTCTCCTAAATGAAAAATTGTCAAATTAAGAAGCAATTTCCAGGATTTTATTTATGTATTACTCTGCTTTGCCTCCGTCCCAAAAGAATTTAAGTTGGATTTAAAATATTATGAGAACTAGATAAGTCTATTAATTGTGTCCCTCTAAACTCTAAAATTCTATATTCTAGCTTGCATTTTAAACAATGCAAAGGTTTTTTTTTTTTTTTTTTTTTTAAAAGATCAAAGGCGTACTTGATATTTCTCTCTCATTTTCCTAAGGAAAAAAAAAACGAACAACTAAATCACAGATTAAAAATTTCAGAAATATTTTTGCATCTTCTTTTCATCTCACACACATTTACACACACACACATATAAACACACATACACACGCAGTCACACACACATGAGAACTGTACTGGCAGTGAACATGGGTTGTTTAAAGTATAGCTATTCAACTGTCATATAAAGTGAAATCTATATTTTCTCTCCCTATATGACTATATATTTAACATCTCTATGCATATGTGTGTGCATACATATGTATATGTTATACATACACACTCCACATTATTATTTCAAAGGGGATTTTGCTCCTTCTGGCTACCAGCAATAGCTAGTCAATATTTACACTCTTGAATATCGATGATGTCGTGCATACACAGGAAAGCTGTGGAAAACATCTCCATTTTCAAACAGTTTTAATTATTTGTAAAGACTTCAATTGTTCACTATCTAATGCCATGGATTGGTCCTCACAGTGTGAAGTGCAACTGTCCAGAACGCCCACGGTATTATAAATAGGCTTCTAAAGCCGGGTTGATTGATGTTTGGCATAAAACACTATTCCTCTGAGCGTGTATATTCCTTCTGTTCACCATTTTCATATGAAAATACTAGGGCTGATTTTTTATTCAAATCTCCAATTTACGCAGGGTTTAAACTGCTAAATGTGTAAAGCCTTTTTCAGATCTTTTTTCCCTTTTTGTTAGGTAGGTAACTACATCTTTTGCTTCAACACAAATAAGAATTGGAGATTTAGCAGATTCCTGTGGGGGGGAGAAAGTGTTTATTAATTATATTGAGAATCAAATAATATGCTTCTTTGACACTAATGTTCCATCCTTCTCTACCCCAAGTATCCTATGGGACAACTTTGAAGCTTTTATCGGAGTCTAGATTACTGCATTTATGGTTCCTTAGAAGAAGGAATTTAATGAATGGCATTTTGAGTTGAAAAAGATTATTTGAGGTATTTTAAGATTTAAGCTGCATCAGTGAAATGATTTTTTTTTTCCAAAGTACATCCCAGGGATTGTAATATAAAACATCAAAACAAAATAAGCACAGTAATGTACCTTTTCATGAGTTTTAATAAATTGTTAATACTGATGAAATGTAAATTTTTCTTTCACTATCCTTATCTGCATTTGACAGAGTCCTACAGAAAACTTTAAGTACCTGTTTAAAGTAATTTACAAGATATTGTAGAGATTCCCAGCAATAAAGGATGAAAAGTGATCTTAAAAATTTTATATTGACAGTGTTAAAACCAAGTGCCTTATCTGGATTCAACTGGTTTTTGTTAGTATCTATTGGTACTTTTATCAAGAGTCCATATTTATTTTATAAGTTCTATATTAGAAATAATTTCTACTTAAATGTGATTCTGAAACTACCTTTACCTGGTGGGTGGATAGCAATAATTGTTTATATTTACTGAGTACTTAATATATAGTAGACACTGTGGTAGGCATATTTCATATCTTATTGCATTGGGTTCATATAAGTGCTCTGTTGAGGAGGTTACATTATTATCACCATTTTAAAGATGAGAAATTTGAAGCATAAGGAGTTAAAGCAATTTACCCAAAGATACTTGGCTAGTAAATAGTAAATGAAGAACATGAACCACACATGATTCTACTTTCCACTAACCCAGGAGTCAGCAGTCTTTTTCTGTGAAGGGCCACGTAGTAAATATTTTATGCAGGCCATAGTCTCTGTCTTAACTATTAAACTGCACTGTTTTGCAAAAAC